>NC_051221.1:27660021-27960021 GCF_015220715.1 Pygocentrus nattereri | reverse complement strand
TTGTATTCGGTTATTTTTGTTAGAAAAAAACCTGGAATGATTTGACTTTGCCTTTTAGTCTTAATTTTTGTTGGATATCACACCGTTGGGTGTGTAAGTTTGATTGTTGGCTACACTTTGGTGAACTTTTTGTACATTTGCTGCTTTTCAATTGTGTGTTTCTTTCTGGCACAGAATTAAATGCAGTGGCTTGTTCACACTCAGTTGGGCCTGTTTGGTGTGTGATGTGGAGATTCCCAAACACCTGACAATTGCTCTTTGAAAGTAGCTAAAAAGTAGCCACTACTCTTTCTGGAAAAGTAGCTAAATTGTAGCTAGCTACAACTTTTGGGAAAGTAGCTATAAAGTAGCTAACTACTAATTTTTCAGTAGCTATCCCAACCCTGCCGTTTTGCCCCATCAATACTCCTTGCCAGTTCCTGCTGCCATCTCGTCTTCCTGTGTCATATGATGGCTGCTAACCTAGGATGTAGCAGGCGTGTGTTTTTTCTTTCACATGTGTAGCCAATCAGCGCATAGTTTAAAGCTGTAGTGGGAGTTAGAGGCTTTACTGTCCAGTTCTGTAAAAGTAACCTAACCTACACCTACAGTGGGTTAGCTTTGCTTTGAATCAACAGGAAAGAGAGTAACTAAGTCATCCTTCCGAAGCAGCAGGATGTTGGCATCAAATTTGAACCCCAGGACGACACAACTTTTCAGCCAATTGCTGAATTTAGTCGCATTGTCATTTATGTTTGTTATGCAAGCTTTTTTAGATAAAACTCATTGCTCTAGATGATGACCAATTACCAAATTACCTTTTTTTTTTTTTTTTTTTTTTTTCACATCAGAATTTTTTTGTGGATGATATAAATGTGACTTGAGCTACAACAAAATGAACATAATTCCAGTTTTCTTTTCTGCTTAGTTAGTTACTTGTCAGGTTTGTAGTTAATAGTTATTTGGCCAAGCAAACATTTGTTGTTTTTGTCGTTGTTGTTGTACACCTACTTTGTACTAGAGCACAACAGAAATAACAGTAAAATATTTCTCTCTGCTAATTGAATGTTTCATGATAATTCGATCATATACCACGCTTAGCGACTGCCTGGATTGAGTTGCAGTTGCCATTTACTTTAAAGTTAGGGTATGTTTATGCATATCCGATGTAGAATACGTCCCGTTCTCTTGTGCCGGGATCAGACCACGCAGTCCCAGGATCAGTCTTCCACTGTGGTCACTTTAGGCAATGTGTCAGATTAGGCAATCATAGTGCCATTAATTCATAGCATATCTTGGTCAGACGCTGACAACACTACTAGTTTGACACTGATCAGTCATTGTGTACATTCTTGCAGGAGTTCATAGATTTTCAGGGAAGAGGGCCAAGAAATTGTTAGTTGGAAGCATTACGTGTGATACCGGCAGTTTGGGGGGGGGTAGGGTTAGTGTTAGTGTTACAAGGCTTAGTGTTACAAATAGAAACGTTGCCACAGCTCAGTGAACTTTTCCTCTATTTCGTTGTTCCATCTGACAGTTGCAACAGCAACGTCCCTCTTTCTCTTTACCTTGTGTACATATGTGCGCACTCTGTCATCCTGTTGTTTAACAAAGAATGAGTTACAGGAAATGTCAAACTAGACAATATATAGACGAAACTAGAAATATTCTGACATGCTAGACTTTTCATTGGCGTGTTGTGGGGCGTCCCAGACACATGTAGCATCGCAGTTCTTTGATTATATCAAGACCTGTTTATTGTTCCTGTGCTCATATTTGGGACAGAAACTGGAAACTTGCTGGCTGCGCCCAAATTGTGTGAAAATCAAGCTGAATTCATGTAATTTTATCTTGACATTATTACCACATGCCAAAATTTAGAAAAAATTGTGTGTTTCTCTGTAGATATTCCCACATCTCTTCATGGTCATTCGTAGTTTAGTCACGGTGCTGGAGTTCTTCTTGATACCTGAACATTTCTTATTGAAACTGATTCTAACTGGGTCTTGTCTTCAGCCACCATATCATCCAGAATGTCTGATCTGGTGTGAGACCATGCATTTCCTCTGCCTCCTTCTCCTTTCCTTTCACTGCAGCCCTACAGTAAGAAAGGCAATCATTGTTTAAGCCAGAGTGTGGTATTTCCTTCATCCAGTCAGCATCGCAAGGGCCTGCTATTGGTTCATTAGAGAGTAAAGGCTTCTTAATGTGGGCAGCTGTTTCCTCCATTTATAGGGCAGGGGTCAAATCCACTGACCTTTTTTTTTTTTTTTTCCTTTTTTTTTCCCCTAGCAGGACAGACAGAACGGGGGAAGGGAAAGCAGAGAAGGGGAATAAAGTGAATAAAAATAAGATAAAGTCTAATTCTCCTATAAAACAAACTAATCTGAGAAATCTGGAAACTCCTGTTTTGCTCAACTGTTGATTTAAAGTTTTGTAGTTGCAATGACTGGCAATTTTATAGAAAGACAAATGAACTTTTATTTTGTCATCATTCTTTTATCTAAATATTACTGTGCCTGGAAGTTTTTTTCTTGGGTTTTTTTTCCCCCTCTCTTTCCCAGGCTTGTTAGTTGTGACTGATTTGCTTAAGGCTTAGCAAGGTCAGTTCCTACTTGCGCTAACGCAGACTGTCAGGCTGAGGGGGCGGTTCTAATCACAGCACTGCTCTGCCTAATGTCAGGGCTCACTCTTTTATGTCATTAACCTTTCCTGTTTTTATCCCGATGTCATTTCCTCTTAATGGCCGCAGAAAGGTGATTAGTTGCTTTTAGATAAGCATTAGGCCTTGGAAAAAGTTTTCATGATGTACAAAGTAGTGAATGGCTTTTCCACCATGTGCGAGTATGGTCTTACAGTTATGGAACATGCCACAAGGGTTCTCCCTTGACAGGACTACTTCACATCCCATACTTTTGACCTGTTTCTAAATCCCTAGCATGGTGACCTGGGGTTAACCTGGAGCTTGAGCCCGTTCACTGATCTTTTGATGAACGAGTAATGTCATCCCCAGCGTTAAATAACTCGTTTTCAAAGCAAGACCTTGCTCCTGTCTCCCCAGGGAGTGCTGGGCCCTGTCTTGGAAGCCATGCGGTTCTAAATCACTCCATGCTCTCTGGGTAAATTAACACGTCATGCCTATTGGCATACTCCTGAGAGGGGCTTCAGAGGCAAATGAAGGCATGTTGCTCCTGTTAAATCCCCACAGAAACACAGCTCAGATTCATCTGCCTGATGAAAGAATAAGGTTAAATATCATGGTTTGTCTTCAGAGGTCTTTTTTTTTTTTTTTTTTTTTTTTTTGGCTGTCTAAGCTATATTTATTCCAGAGATGCCTATAGGACACATTTCATGCTAGTCATCCACTTGTAAGAAAACAGACATTTGTTAAAGTAGTCATGATGAAATAGCTTAGCTGTTAAGAGTGTTTTCATCATCTGAAATGCCTATTGACCGCTACCGGTGGAGGCTTTTTGGAGTGCTTTTTTCTTTTGGCTTAGGAAGCATCAGCCCCCATGTGATTACTTTAGACAGAATATGTAGTCATAAGTGACGTGATGGTGATTCATACTTATATGCAACCCACCCAGTCATATTTACAATGGACAATCATAATATGCTGTGAACTGTTCCCTGAAATGTCTACTGTAGTGTGAATTCAATAGACTAAACTTTAATAGTAGAAAAGCATCTGTTTTTGTTTGTTTTAATGTGCCTTTTGGAAAAAGTGCAATAAAAAGTACCGGGAATCCAAAATACGGTTTACAGTAAAATTCACACATGGCTGTCTGAAGAGATCTCATCTCCTGTTCATCCATGTGGATGTGTAATTGAGAAGGGCATAATCCTAACCTCAGCTCACCAGAGCTATTCCTATCTGCCCCACACACATTAATTGGTTTTGTTCTGGGAATGGTATAGGTATAGGGTAGGATCTCTCTCTCTCTCTCTCTCTCTCTCTCTCTCTCTCTCTCTCTCTCTCTCTCTCTCTCTCTCTCTCTCTCTCTCTCTCGCTCTCACTCTCTCGCTCTCGCTCTCTCTCGCTCTCGCTCTCATCCCCCTCCTCACCTCCCCACACAGACACTGGGCTAACAGAGAGTGTGTTTGGATTTAGCGAATACAATCCTTCCAAATGAGCTTCATTACACGGGCCTATCCACACGTCCCCCTGCTGCTAGCGCTCATGGATTAAAAACTTGCCCCAATCCCTGTTCAGATGGGCGGGGTGTGGAGCACCAGGTCTCACATTGAACCTTTTAATTAATGCCTGGTGCAGCTTCTTACAGCATTACCCCTTCCCATCTGCCAGCCACTTTCATACTTAGCACTGCAGCACTCTTGTATACAGGGTGTGCCATATGTAATTTGACATTGACTTTTTTGTTTCCCTCAACTTTTAGTATGAACATTGGTGGTGCTCTGTCAGACTTGTGATGTGGCCACTCCTAACTTTAGTTAATAGTGCTTGTTTTGTTTTTTTGTTGTTTTTTTTTTTTTACAGTCTTGTAAAAGTCAGTAAGTGAAATACGTCTAATACCATTGAGACCTTTAAAACTGCATGCTTAACAGTTGGATATTGGATATGTACATTTGTCTGGTTCCTGCTGCTGCTATTGGCAGTCACATCATCACATCAGTTTCATTGTCCCTTCCACCATGTTTCACAGACATGGTATTTTGCTTTGGGTCAAGATTTCCTTCTTCATCTTAGTTTTCATGCAGTTTTGCCCCAGTGCTCTTACATGGACAAAAAAGTAAGTAGCGTTGGAACAGCTTTCACAATAGGCATTATTTAGTATGTGTAGAGCTCATAGTGGTAAGTGTAGAGCTGTAAGTGGTGGCCTGGGGCCTGTGCCTCGACTAGGGAAGTACAGATGAGGCAGAGGTGTTGATGATCTGACAGATGTTTGTCTTACAGAGTATAGTTTCTGTAGTGTTACAAATGCAACAAAATGAATAAAATTCAGTGCCAGCATTGAATGCCTTCTTGAACATTCTCCTCTTTTCTGGAAACAGTAAATGTCACTTTGAAATCTAAATATTGAATTTTTTTTTTAATCTGTCAATACTGATATGATTCTGGTATTATTGATGCTTCCCCTTTGGGAGGACTGAATGACACTAGCACATCCATGTTCATTTACCAACTTTTCAGTCAGTCGGGGCCTGCATACATTATATGACCAAACAGCTTCACAGTTGGGATGGGGTGCTCTGAAGTGTTTGTCAGTCCTGAAAGCTTCATAGTCATTAAAAGAAAGGGGTGTCCACCCTCCACAACTGTTTTTACTTCCACAAGGAGAGACAAAAGCATGGATATATAGAAATCTATATGCTGCACGTCGCATCACAAGCACTTCACAGCATACTCTCTCCTTTAGAGTTGAATCTGATTCTTTGTTTTGTCTTCAGGTACACCAGTGAATCGTATCCCCATCATGGCCAAGCAGGTCCTGGACCTCTATAAGCTCTATAAACTCGTGACTGAGAAAGGAGGACTGGTAGAGGTAATAAATAAGAAAATTTGGCGAGAGATCACCAAAGGCCTAAACCTACCCACATCCATCACCAGCGCAGCCTTCACCCTCCGCACACAGTAAGGATTAACGTTATTTTTCACGTTTCACATGTTACTGTCCACTCAGCGGTGTTCAAACTGTTGTGTTTGAAATTGTACAGTATCTTGATCTGTGTTCTCTCTGTAGGTATATGAAGTATCTCTACCCATATGAATGTGAGAAGAAAGGGCTTAGCTCTCCTGGGGAGCTACAGGCCGCCATCGATAGTAACCGCAGGGAGGGCCGACGCCCTGGCTACAGTAATAGCCTCTATCGCTTCTCTCCCTCGCCGAGTGGAGGTGCCCCCCACATCCTCTCCCCTCCAAAGATGCACCTGCCTGCTTCTGGACACAATGGCCTGCAGAGCACACCTACTCCAGCTCTTAAAAAAGGGACAGGTAAATGCAGCTGGATTTACATGCTGGGAATACCGTTTCCTACATTTAAACAGCTTTGTTGGGCAGTTTAAAACCCCTGTCATAGGCCATTACAGCTGACAGGCTGCTCTTAAAGGTGCCATAGAATGCATTTATTCAGTATTTTAAATTTATTCATGTGTTTGATGTTTGCATAAAAGGTATGTGACTCTGGTCAGGTGAAAAATACCCAGACCCATTTACAACCCTATGATTTGACTCTAGAATGACACCAACTGTTTACCCTTTTTTGGGGGGGCTCAAGAATAATTTGCTGAACTCTGATTTGCTGGTTTACAGCAAGGCTCCATGATGGCTCACAGAAGCAACAAATAATATACCTAACAGTACAAGCTACTTGCTTTTGGTTTCGACAGTAGCAGAGAACCATCAAACTTTAATCTGGTGTCAACTGTCAAAAAGTGGATAAAATCACGCAGCGTGGCTGCTTACAGATGGCTGTTGGGATTGTGATGCTAATGAAATTGAACTGCCCCTCCCTTCAGTATCTACATTGACGGATATTGTCCTAGGTTTCAGTAACTGTCCACAGTGAAATGTGCAGAGCTAACTAACCAGTCCAGGATCCTGTTAAACGTGTGGAAGCTGAAGTTGGCTTCCTATTTGCCAGCTTGTTTGTGAATTTTGAAGGAGGAGACTAAAGTTGACGACTTATCAGTTCTTTGAACCAAGCTCTCCTTATTTAACTATGTCAGTATTTATTCTGTACAATCATTACACTGTTTTAGCAAACCCTCTTTGGGGCTGTAAATGCAATTCACATCCAGTAGTGACCCTTGCTGAACCAGCAAACATGTTTATTAAGACAAGTTAATTGTATGTGAAAAGGGATGTTTTTTGCACAACTGAGCTATTGTGCATTTAAGGATTCAAGCGCCACCTGCTGTCACAATACCAACATTCTATAGTTCAGTATCTATATATACTCTTCTCTTTTCCAGTTATCAAGATTAATTAAATTAGTTGATAAAACTATAAACATGCTATTAGATCATTTTAATGCCAATATGCAAAATACATGTACAGCATTTTTAAGAAAGCTGCATATAAGGGCAGGCTGCAGCAGACAGGAAATGTGTCTAGGAAATGGAGCAGTTTTCCTGGCCTGCAGGGGCTGATTGGGAAAGGCCATAGTGTGAAAGCCATTAAGATGAAGGTTTTCCTGAGGCCCTACTGCAGGCAGTCAACTTGGGGGCCCCAGTTAACACATTACACAAGACTGCAGTTCAGCATGCTGTGCTTAACTACATCACCTAACTATTGTCTTATTAAAGAGCAACTCATTGCAATTATTTTTTTATTGTAATGATGTAATATCATTATGTGGTTCAGCTGAAAATGTAAAATTGACACAACCATTCAAAAGTCTGGAATCATTGCAAAATGATTTTCATTAATATTAAACCAATTTTGCAGATACATTTAATAAAGTTGGCGCTAACTTTCAATTAAATATTAGGAAGCTTTTAAATGAAGGAATTTCATGTGTCCTGAATAATGAGCAGAGCTGTGTGGTTTCATTACTGAGAAAACTGAAGAATAGAAGAATGAAGATGTCCGTCTTCTGTCTTTTGAAAACTGGTGATCAAATCTTAAGGCAGAGAGCTGTCCTTCCAGTACGTTATTTAGCATTTAATAAACATTTGTTCCCAGCATTTACAATGCAGAATATTGACTGACATAGTACTGTACTTATGGTTTCTAGTTTTTGAATTCAGTCTATGCTGTATGGTATTACAAAATAAAAAAATCTATTTATATCACAGGTAATTCCAAACAGTAGTGTATTGGTCTAATGAGCAAGCAGTTTTTGGTCTGAGTAGTTAACTTTTAGCCCTTTTTAGTTTGTATAAAATGATTCTTCATCGTTCTTATAACTGTTCTGTCTGCTTTCTCAGTTCCTGAAGAGGGTCCTGCCTCCATGTTGCCAGGCCGAATCCCTCTAGCTCTGGCTCTGGGTCATCAGCAGCAGCAGCTGGCCCGGGCTGCCACTCTCGAGCAGCTGCGTGAGAGGCTGGAAACTGGCATGGGTGCTTCAGCTCTGGCCACAGCTCCTGCTATGGAGGCGCCAGAAAGAAAGATGGCACGCTTGGCAGAGGAGCAGCAAAGGCTGCTGCAGCAGGCCTTCCAGCAGAACCTGCTTGCCATGGCATCACAAGTGAACCCTGCTAACCTCCGCGTCAACAGCACCAGCGTACGTGGTGAGTCTTCAGGCTTTAATCGCCTACATTGTGGAAATTTGGAATACAATGATAATATTTAATAATTATGTCTTCTCCCTTCCATAGAGGAAAAACAGGATCTGTCTCTCAGTATCTCTTCCAATGGATCAGCCAGTATCACAGTGTCCGTAGAGGTCAATGGGATTATTTACTCAGGTCTGTGACAGAATTGATACCATATGAAAATGTCATAACCTGTATTTATCTGTATTGTGTTTAGTTATGGTTATTTTAGTTTTTATGCCTTTCACTACTGTTCTAAAAGAACCTTGTCTTTCCAGAACGGTAACTTTGAGAGGAAGAAAAAACATTTTTAACATTGATTAGTATAATAATGATTAGTATAGAAAATCTGAAGAAAAACAATGGTCTTTTTAGGATAATGACGTTTGTGTAATTTGCTTATTTAACAGTCTTGACCTCTATTTGTACAGGTTCCCTGTATGCTCAGAAGTCCTCTGCAGCAATGCCTACATCCTTAAGCCAGAGCTCCACCCATAGCCCCAACATCGCCACCTCCTCCAACTCGTCATCCTCCTCCAAGGGCCCCGGTTCTGTGGAGCCAGCTGCTGCTGTCTCTCCTTAGCTCCCAGCAGCCCTGACTAACTATAGTCACCCTCTCCTGGAGAAGCACATCCTGTCTATGGAGAGTTTTTGGCCATCCAGTGGACTATCAAAGCCAAGTCTACCTCCTTTTGAGATCATTCAGGCTCATTCCTGCTGAGAGGGGCCTCAACTTAGAGTTTAATAACTGCTCTGCCTTGTTGCAGATGGCCTGTGCCCTTTGCCACATGTCTGCTACAAACTCTCTCAGGACTTGGATGATCAAGAGAATGATCATATCCAAAATCACAACAAAGACCTCAACTATCTTAATGAAAATGCAGTTATAAGCACGTTTCTGTGCGCCACACATGTTTAGCAACTGTACTGTATGCCTTCCTGTATGCATACTCATCCATAGAGTCATCTGTTTACAAATGACGCTGCTAAACAATCAAGGCAAAAATACTCTGCCAAAATCCTACAGTGGGCATTTAAACATTTTCCCATCAGTAGGTGCTCTTTTGTAATTATATTATGCACGCCAACAGTGGATTCCAGTATGTCAGGGCTGAGCACTCTGATTGCTGTCTGATCTATGAATAGAAGGGTTTTTGCTTTTTTATTCATTTTGCTGGATATCAAATGGACCACAATCCCATCAAGTGTTATTTGCAGTTGTTTTGGTAAACAGTGGGGTCAAACTTTTTTTTTTTCCTTATCCTTTGTTTCTTTATTTAGTGTATTCTCATGATTTGATTGTGGATTTGTTTTTCAGTTGTTTTAGTTTCTAGATATACAAATATTAATTTGATTTTCAGGTATGGATTTTTGAAGAGTTTTGAGTATTGAATCTGCAGTTTACACAGCTTAAAGCATACATTTTGCTATTCTAGACATTTTATAGACAGATTGGTCCAAAGAATGGTCTTGACCATAGGCACGACATTAGAGGGGACACTCGGTGTTCCACAAGTCAATCACTTAGATGGCGTCAGACTATCAGTTACAGGCTCATTAATATGGGTCCTTATTAGCATTTTATTTCCTCTGTATGTGGAGATGGTTTGAGGAATTGTTCAGATATACTTTTGAATCAAACCAGGATACAAAAAAGCACGATAATGCTGAAATCTAATCAAAGAAATATCAGGGTTTTTGTTCATATACAATCCGAGTTCTCGCGATGCATACTGATCCTGATCACATTGTGCTAAAGGAAAAACAGGAACAGCGCTTTAAGTTTGGGGCTTTTTGTTGTTGTTGTTGCTTTTTGTTTTTTTGGCATTCCTCCTCTCCTTGAAAAATGTCTTTTTTTTTTGTTTTGTTTTGTTTTGGTTTTTTTTCTTTTTCTTTTTACTCTCTTATGACTTTAGACCTCCAATGCCTTTCCATATTGGAAAGCAAGTTTCTCAGGAATTTCAAATTGATCTCGGGGGTTTTTACCTCAGCACCACAACGCCTCATGTCTCAAATGAACAAGGCTAGATATACCTCAGCTGGAGAAGTGAAATAGCTACCTCAAAATTAGCTTTGTATAATATAAGTCAGGATTTACCTCAGAATTAGCTCCAGACACTAGTTAGTCAAATAAAGATATTTTGAGTTTTATGAATTATCTCTGAAAGTACCTCTTATTAAATTCTGACATGTTCTCAGGTTAGCAGTGGACAAAATACCTCAGAAATATGTGCATAACTAATGACCGAACAACTTTCATGCAGTGGTATGAGAATTATTAGAAGTTTATGATGTTAAAGAGAGAAATCTCATATCAAGTGTTTGTTTTTTCTATAAAGACCATGTGTCAGTGGGATTGGGGTCGATCTTATTTCAATTCGGTCAGGTCGGTTTAGTACCTGATAACTGTAAATAGTGATGAATTTCAATTTTGAATGGAGCTTTGTTGCATCTATATGATTCACTGAATTAAGATTAGATTCCCCCAAATCTTACAACACGTAGCAGTCTTTAGTAAGGGATGTGGTCAGGAGGTGCTTTTGTTACCTCTCAAAAGAACCATATTTACTATCCCTACTTTGACATTTTGTGCTTGAAAATTTCCTACAGATACGATATCTCTTATTACCTCTTTTATTGTAACGGATAACTACACAGCCGAAAACCAAAGACCATCTCACTGTATTTCTACTGTGCTCTCTGGTGTTCTCACTTTATTTACACATGGAGCTTGACAAAGTGGAATTAAAGTCTGAGATAATGCAACAAACCATGTCATTTGTTTTTTTTTCCTTTTGTTAATGTTGGCAGTTCTTTTATGGTTGGTTAGTTGTTGTGTATTCTGAGGTATTTACTGGAGTGTTTTAAACAGTTCCTTGGAGATTTTGATCTTGCTGCTCTTGGCATACTATTTTGTGAAACAAAAGCAGAATGCAGTTCATCATGTTTAACACCAAGAGGCAGTATTACCTTCACTAGGTGCACAGACAGTATCAGAGATTTGCTTATACTATATCAAAAGGCCCTACATTTTTCTTATTGGTTATTTTTTTTACACTTAATTCAGTTTTGCATGACCACTTTCCAAACTCTTTCTTCTTTAGACTAAATAGATTATTTCAGGTACCGTTCCATTAAGACTAATTATATGTAAATAAGCCCTGTTCTGATCGGCTGCCCTGTGTCATGCCTCATTGAAAAAGCAGTCTGGGCTGAATCACTTCTTAAAACTTCAGCATTGAATATTCAAGAGTAACCTACTCTAGATTGATCAGGGTGGATACATTTATTTACACTACAAAATAACTCAGAACAGCCTGTTTTTGCACATTTTATTTCCATATATGGACTGAAGTGAATGGTAAAGTTTCAAAATGTACCAATGTTTACATACTACATTAGGTTGATACTTGAGCAAACATGGTTCTTTTTCAGTGTTAAAGTAACACTTCACTGATTTGAGAAGTGACTGAAATCTGTCAACACTTTATTTGATAGTTCCCTGTAGATCTATAGATAATTAAACTATTACTTTATGGTGATAGTTGATTATCAGTAACATTAGGTTAGGTTTAGGAGTAGGTTTTCCCTTGAGGTTAGGGTTAGGAATAGATGCAATAGAATCTTCCACACTTCAAGTTCACTTGTGCTTAATAGATATTTAGTTGAATGTTACATAAAAATATACTGGGCTTCCACAACGTATCTACAGTGGGCCATCCAAATAAAATATTACCCTTACAACTATGTGGGTAACATGGCTAACACGTAATGGAAGTCTTTAGAAAATCTTTATAACTTCTATTGTGTTATACAGTGTAACGCCGAGGAGTGATGAGCCGGACGCATGTGCTGAGAGAAGCGAGATTTCTTAGGGGCAAATCCATTCTCAGGGTGAGAGAGCCAACAAGGAGAGAACAAGGGACAGGCATTACAACAAAGGAAGACGGTAAACAATGGAGGCCAGCAGAACAAAGACCAAATGATACAATACAAACAATACACTACAAAGACGAGCAAACAAATAAGGAAAAACACAGGGCTTAAATACAGAGACAAGAAGACACAGATGATAAACACAGGTGGTACAGTTAAGGGCAGGGTCTTGAAAACAAGGGGGCAGGACCAGGAAAACATAAGGAAGCAAAACAAAAGCACATGGAGGACTGGGTGAGGCCAGTCATGACAGTACCCCCCCCCCCCCCCAAACACAGACACAAGGGACCAAAACCAGAGGCAGAATTAGACAGGGACAGGAGCTGGGGCGAAAAGAGCAGGGACAGAATACGGACACAAGGAACAGGGCAGGCAAAGAAATAAGAGCAGAGGCCGAGGCAGGTGACAAAGCAGGACATGGAGCAGACACAGAAGGAGAACATGGAACAACAACAACAACAGGAGCCAAGGGCACAGGCACAGAAACAGGAGAGACAGCACGAACGAGCCGAGTGCCACAGAAAGGGTTTCCTGCGCATTCCTTTCGTCTAACCTCGTCTTGTGCTACAGGTCGCTCCTCCACCGCAGCGTTGCTTTAGACAGGTAGACCCAAGGCGCTTACCTGGAATCTCGGCGTAACACAAAGCCGGATATTTCTTTAAAATTCTATGGGAACGACGAGATGCCCGTATAGTCTCAGCGCCAGGGGACTTGCTGTCTCCGGCTTGGTTGAGACATGTCTAACTCGAGCTGCATCGAGACAGCCGTTTTGTCCCAATGGAACAACCACATACCGGAGTCTCGCTCTCTCACTGCGTCCTTGGGCGGCGTGTCTTTCTGTACGCCAAGGAGCAATGATGAGGCGGACGCATGTGCTGAGATTTATTAGGGGAAAATCCATTCCTGGGGTCTAGAGAGTCCAGGGTCAGAGAGCCAATACGAATAGAACGAGGGACAGACATTACAACAAAGGAAAACAGGCTAAACAAACACCAAACGATACAATACACTACAAAGTCTAGCAAACAACTAGGGAAAACACAGGGCCTAAATACAGAAACGACGAGGGTTACTAAGACACAGGTGATAAACACAGGTGGTACGATTAAGGTCAGGGTCTGGAAAAAAACAAGGAAGCGAAACAAAAGCACATGGAGGACTGGGAGGGGCCCAGCCTCTTAGGTAACATACAGCCTCTTAGCTCCAGTGCAAAGCTAAAGAAAAAACCCTCAGACACCAGACGTTTGACAATCAGTTATGTTTGGTGTAACATTATAGGCCTCAATATACAGTAACATCTAATGTTTTTTAATGATGGTTAATAATTAAAAAAAATATATTTAATAAATATCCTCACTAATAAATGGGAACATTTGAATTATTAACCATATGTTTAGTGGCCTTAATGCTCAACTAATATTTTGAATTGTAGAAACCTAATCATTAATAATACTTTGCTATTAATGATTTAGTTTTTTGATACTTTTAAGCCATAAAATATGTAACTCAAAACATTACATTTGCTTATTTTCATGCTTGCTACTTTGTGATGCATAAAACTTTCCGTAATGTTAAGCATTATTAAGTGCTTAATATGTGCCTTTGTAACAGTAATCATTAATTGGAGCCCTATACAAAGCTGTGCCTGTGCATTTATAAATATATTTTGTGCCTCACACTTAAATATAATACATCCATGAAAAGCATTTACAGTGCTTTATTTGTATGTCACTGAGTAAGTAGTTAATAATCAATATTGTAGTGCTTATTAATGCCAAATAGCATTTATACAATAACTACCACTGTCAGACAATTAAGCTGATATTTGTGGAGTGTTACCAATTTTTTTTCTTTCAGATTTTTCCCTGTACCACACAATTTTACTTTCTTGCAGTGTAAATTACTGCCCGGCTCCACTGGCAAGTTGTTGTTTTTTTGTTTGTACTTGTGGGCATGGTGTTTATAAAGTGCTTTACTACTCACTCTGATGACATAAGAAGCTGCTAATGGAAGGGACAGCTGACATGGATTGTGTTAATGATAACCCCACCAGAGGAGAAGTGGTTCAGATTAGAAGGTAGATAAATACAGAGCGCTCATCCATATAGGTGCCTGTGATTGATGTAGCATAACCCCGCCCACATTCTACCTCTGTTACTAATTTTGGTCTTTCCGCCAATCCGTCAGTCAGTCTCTCTCACATCAGCACAGGGGATTACTGCTCAGCTCATATAAACAAGCTGAATACATCAAGCTTCATCTGGAACAAAAATGGATTGCCACACCAGCACCAACAATCACATCAGAAAGGGAAAGATCTGTGTATGTGTTTGACAGAGGTGATGTGAGCTTGTTCCTTTGGTCATTTGCTCGAGCAGCGGTTCTACAAGAGTCCTGTGAGAACTAATGATAACAGATGGAACAAGCACAGCTCAAGTTGGAGGAAGACACTGGAATAGTCTAAAATTCATAGCTGGGCATATTTTGGGGTTCAAAGATCAAAGGATGTAGTGAAAGCACTGGACTCCAGCAGGGACAGCAAGTGTCTGCATGTCATCATGTCCAGTGAGGATGACGATCACTCCGGGCAGCCAGTGTGGCACTCTGTGCTGATCTTCTGCTGTAAGGGCATGATTGAGGGCATCATTGTTGTGCTCTTCATGTGGCTGCTGATTCAGGTGCTCTTCACTAAGCACCTCGAAGGTATGTCCTCCCTACATGCTACCTTTTTCATTTGGATTGAAATTCACAAAGCATCTCCATTTAGGAGTGCTGCTTTTGATCCAGCATTGTTTTGACTAGTCCTATAAGGAGTGTAGGAAATTTTATCCTGGATCTGTTGTCCTATTTGAGGTTTGTGAAAACAGATCTAACACAGAGGTTCAGTATACTGCAGAGCTTAGTGTTCTACCTCATGCATCATGCCTGATTCAGCTAATTAGCAAAGGCTTGATAAGTTGAAAGGGAAAACATGAACCTCTCCAGGGTTGTGGCCCTCCAGGAACCAGGAGTTAGACACCCCTGGACTAGTAGAAATGCTTGTTCTGTTCCAACTTAGGATGGACAAATAGACTGGTAACACTTTACTGAAGGGTAGCATTCATAAGGCTACACAACACCTACATAAGCCTTTCAGCTGACACAAGCCTGTATAGACATTTGTAAAGGCTTGTTCCAACATGTATCTATTGTCATAATAATAGCTGATGTGAAATGACATGATGATAACAGATGCTTGTTGTAATAAGCCTTTATAAAAGATTATGCACGTTTATGTCAGTTGTCATTAAAGGTTTATGAAGTTGTCAAGTAGCCCTACAAATACTGCCCTTCAGTGGTGTTACTACTGAGGTCTTTAAACATCATTCAGTCTCAAATTAGTCTTTATTTCAAGAATAATCAGCTGAATGTGGTAATTACTCTCATTCTGACTCAAACATTCAACATTGAACCCAGTTGTCATTCTGCCATAATTTTTTCATGTGCACCATTCTTCATTTCTCTGCTGTTGCAGCTGTTAGAATTTTTTTCAAACTTTATAAGAGAAATTGTGAGATATTTTGTCTTTCAATTAAAAATACATATTTTAAGTAGTAAAACACTGTGTAACTATCAGTTCAAAGCTAAATCAACATCTGCACTCTTCCCTCTTTTTTAGTGCCAAAGACTAAATAAAAAGGTCATTGTCCTTTTTTTTGGATTGTGTTCTAATTAGGATTAGAATTCCTCTTCTAAGGATTAACGCAAAGCAGTTGTTCCGTCATTTAAATAGGGGCTGAGGTTGCAGATTAATTTGTCATTCTGACTGTCATATCTGTTCAGTCCACCTCCAGATTCTGCTGGGAGTGGGCTTGATGATGTTCTGTTTGTCTCTTATCCTGGGCTGTGTCCTGTGCTGGCGACGGACGAGACAAAAATGCCCTGAAGACAAAGAACACTCAGCATCTCCCCCTCCACCTCCAGCTGCTGATCATGTGACCCTTGCCATAAGCCCCTCTCTCTCCACAGAGGCCATGTCCACCAAAATGCAGTATGAGGAGCTAGAAGGGGACGTTCTCGACTATCCATCTGCCTTTGGAAGCTCCACACCATCGGATGACGATTTTACTGCTATATCTTTTGCCTCAAGGCCTCATGCTACCTCAGAATTTAATGAACAGCCCAAGTCCTGCTTCCCATTACGACGTCTCAGCTCACCAACCCTCTCCTCACCACTCTACAGGCCAGTGACCAGTGGGCGATCCTCACTGCCCTCCTTTCCCAAGCTTGGACTCCTGTCGAAGACCCAGAAGGTGCTTAAGCGCCACTGCACTGTGTCAGGGGACACTCGCCCAAACAGTGAGAGCATACAGCTCACTATGCCAAGTCCAGTATCCCTCTGCGCTCTGTCAGGCCAGCTTGTGGAGAAACCTCTGCTTCCCAACTATGGTTTGAATTTAAGCTATAAAGACCCAGATCCCTGCCTACATTTTACCCTGACCTTCTCACCAGCACAACGGACCCTCACCATCACCTTGCTCAGCCTTACAGGGACAGTGCATAGGCTGGGAGAGTTGTTGGTTCAGGCTAGTCTTGCTCCACTCTGGCCAGGCTTATTGCAGATGTCTGACCAGCACCACAGCCTCAGCTCTGACCTCCACAGAAAGAATCTGGTGTTTGAGGTCAGCACTTTGGAAGCGCTTCAGAGCTGTACACTCAGACTTATTATGTTCACCCAGGAAGTAACTGGAACAAAAGCCTCCATTTTAGGGAGCCTGGAAATACAGTGTGGGAGAGTAGACTGGATATCAGACAGACCCATCACTTGCACAAGAGCATTAAGATGAACTCTGGATAATACGCAGAGGGAAACAGTCACATCAAATTCACCAGTGCTGTTCCCTGTATTGGATTAAGCCACAGGTTCCTGACCCTAGTTCTGGAGTGCCATTTCCCCTGCACATTTTAGTGATTTCCTGCTTTAACACACCTACTTCAACTCCAGAAGTCCCAGGCTTATTACAAACTAAGGCTTATTATTCAGTAAATGCATGGACTTCACTGCAAACTGGCTGAGCTATTCTTATGTAACAGAAGTGTGCAATAAAACTTTGGGCGCGCCGCTGGGCTCTGGCCATACAAGGGGTTAATTAGCTAGTTAAGTGTGCATAAATGACAGTTCTGCAAGACCAGGGCTGGGAACTATACTATACTGTAGAACTGTGAAAGCACTCCTCAGTGTGTGAGTGTTTTTGTTGAGCTTGTTGTTGAGTTGGAAACCCATTTGTTTTAGTCAGAATGTCTATAGGGGGAGGCAGGGAGACCCTTGGGCAGCTCTTAGTCATGCAGCACTAGACTTTGGCCCATAAAACGAAGGTTGTGGCTGAAATTATAGAACATACCCAAGTAGGCCAACTCAGTACACCCACACCATCATGTATCTGTCTCATATGATTATTTGATACATTCTTTGAATATCTCACTGGTTTCACTGATCATAGTATTATCTTGTTTTATTGGTCATTGTGAAACAAAGAACTACAAATTAAGTGCACATGGAATGGAATTACATACAGGCATCAATATACCCATGATAGAAATGTCCTTCAATGTACTGAAATCATAATCATAGATTGTATATAGCAAATGTAGCATGTCAGACTGTTATGCAAGGGCCTGGGTTTTTATCCATATTCTGCTTTTCAAGCGAGCGCCTAAGTAAGCCTTGATGTTTGCTTTTAATGTTTTGGATTAAATGAATGTCTTACAGGCTCTAAGTTCCACAGGAGATCATCTCATTTTTTTAATGACATTGTAGTTTAATCCTCCAGACGGCAGTCCAATCCTTTCTCTTTCTGTCGCTGATCCGCTCAAACCGCTGCAGTATGAAGCTGTCACCACACGTTCATTAATATTTCATCTGCACATTTGATGGAAGATCAAAATCTCGTATAATATAACAAAATATCAGACAGCACTGGCAACATTTTTTTATGCATGTTTAATGATTTGCAACAGCACATACAGAATCAGTATGTTTGGTACTGAGTGTGTGAATTTCTGCCTTTAGTGTTTGCCAAGCTTTTGACTGAGAGTGACTGGCTGTTCTAATCAGTTGTAGTAGTTTCATAATTACTGTAATCTGTAATCACTCATTATTGCACTATATGTTTTTCAGGACCCATATCATGGAAAAAAAATGCCATGCTTTTAAAATATACACATATATATATATATATATATATACATATATAGGTATATTCAGCCTACAGCAGTTTATCATAACCCATTCACGGTAAAGTTATTAGGAATGTTTTTACCCTGGTCTAGTTTTTGAACAAGACACATTACAGAGCACCCAATCAGAACAGTGGTCATTTACATACATCATCATATACAGTCATGTAAAACTGAATTATGGCTGTTAAAGCATGGAGTGAAAAACTCCTATTATCTTTGACTGGTCATCAGTGATATTGCTCAGCCATCATGCAGGCAATTGCTGTCATGATGGAAGGACACTACAGTGTGTTTTTAGCACATTATATTTATTTATTTATTTTTCTTAGAACTAAATAACATACTGTGGAGTAGCTAATAAACAATGGAATTCTTTACATAGGTACACAAACATGGGCAATGCTTTGTGAAACTGAATATTTTCCAGGCCTGTCACACCATCCATTAACCATAAAAATCACAAGTCCTGGAATGTATATGACTTCAGAAAACAGCCCAGTCATTTTGAGCATGCGTGCATGCATAGCATAGCAAACCCCCTCTCTTTGCTTATTTTACCCCATTCTGAGCCATCCAAATGCCCAGCTTTGATCACTGGCCGCGTTTCCATGAAATATTAATGGTTAGCTCGTATGGTGACCTAGTACAGGCATTGAGCAGATATGAGATAATGTGATGAATTTAATCCTTCAGCAAATGATGGATCATCAGCTGAATATCTGCTGACTGCTTTTCCTCAGTATATGATATTAATATGTCATGACCATCATAGGAACAATTTAGAAAATCACATAGTTTTGGAAAAAAAGTGTACAAAATAATGTGATAAAATGGATTTATTGATAGGTACAATGTAAAACTGATTAAAATTTAATACTCTGAGCTCTTATGATAACAAGTGATGTTTGGACTTGAATACATGAATAAATGTTTCAAGTGTCTAACTAAAACACATTAGTCATTAACACTATGGTAAAGACATCCTGAAAATACTAAATACAGAGAGATAGTACTTTGCTTTTCTAGGGGATACACCCAAATTAAGTTTTCCCCTACCTTTTTCCCATGTGTTTTATTTTATTTTATGAAAAACACCTCAGGTCATTTGGCCAGTGTAATGGTTAGGACATATAAATGAGGGACAGACATATTTATAAAATAAAATTGGCTGAAAATGACTTATCAACTATAGTTTTTGCTTATATGTTTGAATTGAACATTTACAAAATGTAGTTTTAACTTGTAAAGAATTTGTTAAAAAAAAAGTTAATTTAGTAACTTCTTTTTATGCATTTGTAATTGAGTTCATATCTCTTTGCATTTACTAGCAATTGTGAATGTGAGAACATGTTAAAACACAAAAAAATATTTTCTATGGTTCATGCTAAAAACTAAAAAGTGCCTGACAATACAGAAACAATTTATATTTCACTATTAGATTTATATATTTAAATAACTATCCAGTGAAAAGATGAGGGCTAATGTGTGTGCTAGATGTAAACTCAGCATTGGGTTTTACAGTCTACAGTGAGGTGAGGGAACATTGAAACAAGTTGAACACAATCACAAAATGATAAGAGCGGAGACAAATGAGGTATTACTCTGCACCAGCAACATGATTTACGGAAATGCCATGCTAATTGTTTGGTTTATGTCCCAATGACTGAGTGCAACATGAGAATCATTTCTGTCTTAGTTTTATAAGACAATAAGAACAAACATCCCACAACTCACTGATCACCATGAGTCATGAGCACTGTGACCCCAAACTACAAGCAAAATACACAGACATAAATCGTCCATCATCATTTTGGCCCATAGAATATGCAGAGCACCATTTGAGATCAATCTTTAGCACTAGGCAAGTAATAAAGCCTTGTTAAAAGTCTTGTGAAACTGCTGTTAAAAACTATGAGGCACTTCCTTTTAACTGCATCTGTTGAGTTAATCACACAAAGCACAGAGCGATGCTTCCACACAGGTTATAAACACAAATAATACATTCATTCAGTCGAGTACCACTTCCTCATCCTCCATCTCAGAGTCACACACCTCCACCTGTCTGGCTAGGAATGTTCCATCCACACATAATGTGGGTGGAATCGTCATCAGAGCCTCCTCTTCCTTATCAATGAAGCCTGTGTCCTCGCTACACCTTTCTGTCACTCTTACATCCTGGATCTGCTGCTGAACCTTCAGCTTGTCTGTAAAGCAGAGAACAATAAATTGGCAAAAATCATATTGTATTAAATTCAACTGTATTCCGTACTTCAGTGGTACTGAAATGGGCAAACACAGACACACAAACACAGTGCTGTCCACACAATTTCATAGTGAGTGATTCATGATCAAGGACCACTGAAATGGTGATGATTTCTCATGGTGATTGGACTTCACACGTCACCTTGGAGGAGATTTTCATTTCTGTCTTTTAGCTCTTCCATTTCCACACTCAGTGCTGACACCTGCTGAGGAGGGATACAGCAGAGATGTTGCTCTCATTGTCCTTAAGCTGACTCTGTTACTGAGGCACAGGTGCTAAAACAATCAACTCACATCCGGCAATCTAAGTGCAGACGTGATGAGATGACCCTTTAGTACTAGATGCTCCAGATGCTCCTCTGTTGTTGGTGGTGGTGGTGTGTGTGTGGGGGGGGCTATCTATGTTTTATCCAGGGGCACTAAAGCCGCTTATGTGAGACTGTGCGGTTATCATCACACGGCATTAAACATCAGTTACCCACCCACACCATACCAGCACTTTGATTAAGACATAATGCAGTATTAGGACAGCTCAAATAAATCAGTGTCGATCTGTGATTTGTGTTACATGTCCTGCTCATGTTTGCACAATAATTTCCCTAAATTCTCTAAAGAATAAAGTGAAAAATGAGCAATTCTGTGAATTCAGCATGCTAAACTGTTCATTAATTTTTACTTCACAGTTCTTTAAAAATTACCATCATCATCACCCTCACTTTAATCATTATCACCATTACTCACTTAGGTAGTATTGCAACTGACCTCTTGTCTTAGCTGCCCCTGCAATCCTTTCTCAGAGGCCGGTGGTTCAGACTGAGCTCCCACTGCATTGGCTGTAGTGCACTTTCCTGCCCCCTGCTGGACGCCCAGACCCTGTCCATGCTGCAGCTGCATGTCACTGCTCAGTAAGTCTGTGGAATTCTGATTTGAGAGTTTTGTAGAACCATTATAATGTTCCATTATAGGCCTTTATCTGCATTATGATCCATCATTATCATCCATCAATCAATCAAATACAACACATTATTTGGTGTGTTGTGCTACGATTGGACCTACAAATGCAGCTAAGGTGCACTCAGCAGAAATGCCTACCTTGATGGTTTTAGACTTTGGGCCACAGTCCACCACTGAGGCAGGTCTTCTCTGGAGCACTGGAGATGCCTTATCACCCAGCTGCTCTCTCTCCTTAAACAGACTCTTCAGCTGCAGCAGAAATGGACACAGGTAAGGTGTCACAAAGATGAAAATTCACATTTGTCATATAAAGGAACTACCTATTCTCTCATGAGATGGTTAGTAATAGTGACGTCCATAAGTAGTTGGGCAGAGACACACTTTTTGTGTTTTGGCTCCAGCACAACAGTTTTTCTGTTGTTTTCTGCCTAGTTGTATCTAGGTGCTCCATTGATTCTTGAATGAAAAAGCTAAAAGGTCATTCTTAATTAAATTGACCAAACACACATAGTTCAAAGTATAATCTGACTTTTTATTCTGAGGTTAGAATCTGATATGATTTTTGATATTTTATGTGTTAAAATGTCTTGATTCTAACTATTTAGTTAGTGCTATCAATTCATTCCAGTTCCTGTTGACCATATAGATGTTATTTCCTATCCTGTCTTCTGTTTGAGGCTTTAGGCTTATTTAATGGTTTGTTCATGGTACCTCTGTTTCCATCCATCATGTTGCTGGTTGTTCTCTTCCTCTTTTACCATCAACTCTTCCAAGCATAACTGTCTTTTGCACTGAACTCGTTCTTATCAGAATATGTCCAAAATGAAAAAGCTTTAGTTTGGTTATCCGAGTTTGGGAGGCAGTGCTTGATTTGGTCAAAAGTACATTTTTTCTTTTCTCGACTGTCAAATGTCTTCATCAATATTAAAGTTTAAAGACATCAGTATTTTTCCTATCCCGCTTTTCTACAGAAAAGACTGTAATCTTGATTCTGCAGAGTTCTAATACATAACCCACAAGTTCCGATCAGAGAACTAAACTGAACAAAGGTTCTGAAACTGAACTTTTCTAGCTTCTAACAAAATTAGAAGATTGACAAATCCCAGATTCATAACCCCAAGAATTTATAAGCTAACAAAAAAAGTCATAGCCAAATCCTTGGAGTATGAGTGTGTCCATAACATAAGCCCACCTGTCCGCTTCACTCTGAAAGAGCGCATCCAGCTGCCTAGTTCTGATTACTGGTGGCGGTTTTTATGAAAGCAATTGAGAGAAGAAGAGGGGAATATGGTTGATAGTCTTAAATTCTGATACATTTTTCAAATTTGACTTTTCCATACGTTTTGAAATCATCAAACCCTTATAATTTACATCTGGTTACAGTCTGCTAAACAAATGTGTCTGCATTATTTAGACAAAGTAGTTTGGTCCAATATGTTAGAGTACAGAGCCAAAACAATAAAAAAAAAAAAGAGTACTGTCCAGTTACTTTTGGGCTGCACGGTGCATTACTTACTTGCTCTGTGATTAGCCTCCTCTGATGGTTGGGGTCTATGAGATCAAAGTTGACTGATTTTGCCTTTCTGGTCACCAATGGTGTTCCTTGCCGATCTTCACCCTGGACAAAGAAAAAGTTAAACTAAGCCATCTAAACCTTAGAGACAGACATATTTCAGCATACGAATACTGTTAGAAAACATACCTGTTGGGGATGTTCAGGTGAATGCTGTCTCTGAGGAGCCGAGACTCTTTCCTGCTTCTGCTGCTCAGATGTCTTCCTGCTCGCTATCACCATAATGCAAACCACATCACAGTCATTGTTTCTGTCTAGAGTGCCACCCTTGCCTTATTTCTGTCTGATGAGAGTGGAGTCTGAACAGTTACCCTCTAGTTGGGAGTTGATGCCCTGAGTGTCTGGTTGATCAGTGCACAGTGCCTGTTCTATCTTCAGCGCTTTAAGTCCAGTAAGCTGGATGAGGACAGAGATGAAGAATAAGCTTAATGTTGTTAGGTACTATTAGATAGGCTAGTCTTTCAGCTGAGGAAACATTATTGTTAATACTGTACCTCTTTCTCTAGAGCAGTTATCTTGTTTTGTGCCTCAGTTTTCTCTACATCTTTCTGACTCATCAGATTCTTTAGAGTAAGATCCCTGGGAGGCAAACCAAAAGACAAATAATAGGAAATATCTGCTGTAGAAATAGACTGCACAATATGCCAGGGGTGATAAAATATCACACTATTTCTGCAGAATATATTGTTGGAAATATCTTGGAGAGAGGATTCGGAAACACTGGCAATATGTACACCAGCAGCACACCACTGGCAATATGTACACACCTTTCTTTCAGTTTGTGCTCTCTCTCAGCCAGTTGCTGCTCCAGTCTTTGTACCTCAGTGCTCTGCTGGGTCACCTATTATAACACAGAGGATGAACTACAAGATAACTTCCACATTCAGCACATTTTTCTCACTTACACATTCCACATCCTCCTTATTACGGGGCTGAGCAGGTAGGTAGCATTCACCTGGCCCCGAGCAGACTGTAGCTCCTGCTGCTGCTCCTCCAGCTTAGTGTCTCGGCTCTTCAGCATGTCCCACACTTTCTGCAGCTCAGCTTTCACCTGCACCAGCTCTCCATCCATCTCCTCCAGAGACACCTACATCCACCATTACAGTTCCACAAACTCTTAAAATGTGTCCAGCACGCTACTACTAAATTTGCACCATGACTTCATACAGTTGACATACACTTGTTTGAATTCACAACTTTAGCTGGAGTTATACAGTGGCTTGTGCATCAAATAAAAAGACTGGGCATCCCCTTCATGAACTGAGGGAGAACTAAGGGATTGGACTGCAGATCAGGGAACCAATGGGAAGGTGATGGGGTGCGAAAATTCTGTTATGGAAAACGTAAAAAAGGATAAAAGAGGGAGGAAGAACTCTACGTGTGGTTCTCCTTCCAAACGTCATTAACTTCACAACTCCATGTAATGTATATATTATTCTTCGTACTACTATTCTAATAGTTCTGACTGTTCAGTGTTTTACTGTGTGTACTGATTTAACTGTATGTCATGCACTTGTCTAGATTGTTCCATCTGGCACTTTTGTATTATTGCCTATACTTTGCACGTTGCACTGGAGAAAACTGAAAGAAAACAGTGAGAAATTTTTGTAATTCTGTTCTGGTGTAAATGACAGTAAAGTTAAAGTGTGATGAAGACAGCACATCTCTCTGGCAACTGACAGTATCTTTTGGTAGTGTTTATGAGGAAAAAGCGCAGAACATACAGGGTTTCCCATCAGTCTCTGCTGTAGACATTGGCTTCTGCTTCGCTCCAGATCTAGCTGCTGCCTGCAGGCATCTAGTTCTACTCGCTCCAAAGCACCAGCTTCTTTCTGAATGGAAACACACAAACTGCTCCAGTTTTATATCATACATTTTATAGAAAAATCCAGAAATAGGCATATGGGAAATTCTACTGATTATACAAATGCATCAGTCTGAGGGTGGAGATTCAACTACATTGATTTTGCATGTACAATTCATACAAAAAACTACTTTTTGTTGTCAACTCTACAAATATATTAATTGTTTCTCCAGTTCCACTGTGTATAGAGTGTCTTTTTAAAATAATAATTCCCAAACATATTAAACTTCGATATTTCATGATTTGTGTTTCCTACAAAATCATATTCGAATAACATGGTGACAGCAGAGATTCTCACCCCTTGAAATAACATATATAAAAATCTCCAAAATGGTAACTTTACAGAAGTACAAAGAACATTCTTAACTTTTAATGCAAGCTAATGTAAAGGAATTACATTCCAAATAATTATGGAGCATTTCTATTGGTCCATTCATCTTAAAATGTTCACACGATATAAAGGACAGCTTCTGTTTTCAGATGATGTAGAAAACTAAAAATAAATTTTAAACAGAAATACATTTTGGGATGGTGATGATACACTTATGTTTGCTTACCTTCACTCTGCACAGCTCTGTCTCCAAGTGTGTTTTCTGTTCAAGCAAGCTCTGGATCTCATCCCTTATGAAGCATATATAATGTCAAT
Source organism: Pygocentrus nattereri (assembly GCF_015220715.1). Classification (NCBI taxonomy): domain Eukaryota; kingdom Metazoa; phylum Chordata; class Actinopteri; order Characiformes; family Serrasalmidae; genus Pygocentrus; species Pygocentrus nattereri. Next base: position 27,934,368 of record NC_051221.1, on the reverse strand, counting down.
GAAAACACATGCATCTTCACTTCCCACAGAGACAACTACAACATCCTTCACATAAACACTCACTGGCTGTCCTTCAGTTGTGTCTCAAGTATCTCCACCATGCTGGCCATTCCAGATGCCTCTTCCTTCAGCTGAGAACACACATTAGGAGACTTTTGAACTGTGGAAAGCAAATCTTCAGAGCTTTGAAAGAGTGAATTTTGGTTAAATATGTTTTGATGATGTGACACTTGTGACTTTACACAGCCTCAATTTCCTGCTGCCTTGGGTAAAATTAAATCTGTGAACAGTGCTTACGGCCTCAGTATGCTGCTGTTGTTTCTTGGTCTCTTCTAGTTGCACCTGAGTGGACTGCAGTGTCATCGCCACATCCAGCCATCGCTCATTCCAGTGAGTTGCCACATTCTTCAGCTCCTCCTTCTCTTTTTCTAGCTCCACCTCCATGCGCTGTAGCTCATCCTCCTTACAGCCAAGCTCTGCCTCCATGTTCTGCACTTTCTTTTCCAGGCCCTGGCAGTGCGTCTGAAGGTCCTGCTTCTCATGCTCCAAAGTTTCCTTTAATTCTCTACTTACATGAAATGAAAAGTTATTATTTACATAGTCTGTTGTATGTTAAAGTCAACTGTTTTGTAACTTTGTAAGTCTGACTTAAGCTCACCTGAGCTGATAGCATCTTTCCCTCAGTTCCCTGAGCTCTTCCTGATTCCCCTGATCAAATACATCTATCAGCTCCTCCTTCTCTCCAATCAGCTGCAAGCGCTCAGTCTCTAGAGCTGCGATCTGATTGGTGTGGATCAGCTTCTCCGCTTCCAGCTCATGTAACTGCTTTAGCGTCACCTGAAGCCTCTCTGTGGCTGCAGTCAGGTCTGCTGACAGTTTCTTGCTCACCTGAGTAGACGTTGATTCAGTCAAGCACTAATGCACTAAAGATTTGGAAGACGGTCCATCACATTGCATAAGGACACACAGTATCATTTGCCCCTTTCAGACATGCACAGTGACTCAGAACCTTTGAAGACATTACCTAGAGGAGCTGTATATGTGAACGCAAATGTTTGAATCAATTGTATAGGGCATTTTCCTGCCAGTCCCCTTGTACAAAGTTCGGAAAATATCCAGGTGAAGCCATATGTGAACAGAGCAGGTAATTTTCCAGAGAATTTACAGTGGGCATCTGGGACATTATTATTAAATTTATGTAATATTATATTGATGCAAAAATGTGCCCCCTGCACATGATACCCAGGCACTGCACTTCACCTAAACCACCCAAACATGTCCTGTAGTGAGAAAGCGTCTGACACATAAAAACTCTGGCCACACCCTACATGTGTGAAAGGGCAACTCCGAATAACATCCGGACCCGACTATCCGGACATTTTCCAGAGTTCAAATGTGAAAGCAGCTACTGATGCAAAGCACTGCTCTTATGACGCACCAAAAGGTATCTGGGTGCTGGAAGCTCCCCCTTGTGGAGAATCTTCAGCCTGAGAAACATGAGTGAATGAGTGAGTGAGTAAGGCCCATCCAATTTCTTATTCTTACCCCTACCACTTGTTTTCCAGTGTAACCATCCCCCTTGAAACTTAACTTAAGTTATAAGGGGTAGTGGTTGAAATCTTCCCCCTATGAAATGGGACAACCCTTCAAGAACCGCATACGTCATCAATTGTCGTCAGCGTCTTTTACATAAACAGACGAGACGAGGTTTTCCAGCCATTTCCAATGTGCCGTCTCCAGCTGTGGTGATCTCACTTGTGTGTCACATGACAGGGCAGGTGAATCGTACTTAAAATATCAACGTGTTTTCCTGCTTTGTCTCCATACTATAGCAATAATGGTACATCACACTGACATTTGCCTTTTATCCGAAGGAGACTGAAAAGCATGGCCACTCGTGATTCATTCACTTCAGTTTTACGCATCAATCAATCAAACATGTCACAAATAAAAAACAGCACAAGCAAAAAATCATTCAAACAAGTCATCGAATAAAAAAGAGAACAAATAACAAACTACATGACTTCATTAACAGCTGCTCGCGCTGCTCTGTAGGCGACCCTGCCAGCCTGCAGTGACAGCAGAGGCGGGGAAAGTTCAGCTCACTGCTTAAATACATTTAGGGCATCATTTGCCTTCAAAGAGGGGGGCAATTAATTATTATCACCACCAAGAATCCTTCGGTGATATGAAGCTGAACTTAGCTTTCTAATCACCAGCTTCATGATCAATTTCCCGTTCCACCTTAAAGGGTGAGTCAACCTCACGTACCAGAACGTAACTGCTGCACTATTTAAGGTAGAATGGGAAATTTCGCCAGGTAGCGACCGAGACACCAGCATTTTACTAGCGATTTTTATCCGTGTTATGAAGGATATGACCGTAAAACGCTATTACAGTGGTTCTCTTACAATGCAACTGCTTTTTAACAGAGAAAATACTTACATTTATGTGTTTCTTCGGTCGCTTGTGCAGTCATCTTGCCGATGATTCGCATAGCATTTTGGGAATTTTCTCGCAACCCTCTGTTTGTATTGCGCCTCTGAAAAACCTCCGTTTGAAGGGCCGAGTAGCCTTAACCCTTCACCCTACCCCTCCATCTCAACAACAATCGGGACAACCCGACCCCTAGACGTGAACGCACGGAACAGAGGGGTAGGGCTAAGTGTTAGGGGCAAGGGGTGAAATGGGTTTGTCCTAAGACTCATCTCACTGACTGAACATACACCAAGCTAATGTTCTTAAGAAACGATGGCTGACTATTTAGTTTCGAAAATTGCTGTCTGTGTGTTTGAAGGAGTTCCATCAATGAACTCAGGATCTGAAATTTAAGTTGCTCCACACAAAGCAAAACTACTTTTCCATCAACGTGACACTCTGGCACTTTAAGAACAGGCCAGTATGTATATATGGGGTGAGTCTGGTGGAGGACTGACCTCTTTGGCTGAATGTAGTTCTTCCTTCATTAGTAAGGTGCTCTGCTGTTGTCTGCTGGTCTTGCTTTTGGCCTGACTGAGCTCTGCGTGTAGTTCACACACCTGCTCAGTGAATCCCTCTCTGCCCAGCTGGGCTCTCTGCAGCTGCAGCTTCAAACTCTGGGTCCTCTGATGCAGGTCAGCCTTTTCCTACATGCACATCAGTACAAAAGCACTTTTTGTTTTGAGATTGTGATATAATGGTGGATGATGTTATGGATTCCCAACTAGGCCTGGTCTGCTTCTATTGTAGATAAATGTAGCCATCTATTAAACCATGTATAATTTACCTTAACAAGAACTCGATGTGCCTAGAAAACAGTGGTGGCTGATGCTTTTTGGCACATGAGAAACACAGCTGGCCATTCACTGATGGCAAAAAGACGACGCACTCATAAACTACTGTTCAAAAGTTTGGAGTCACTTGTCATAGTCATACAGTTATATTTATATTTAATAATAATAGCAACAGGTATTTTTTTAGGTGAACTCAATATTTTAAGAATGTGAAATTATGAAATGAAGTTTAAAAAAGTATTTGGTTGTGTAGAATAATGAAATAATGCAAATCTGCCTTGAGATTTGATTAATACCTGTGACATACAAGGCATTTTGGATATTAATTTATTCTAACTTAATTCTTCATATAAATCTTTTGTGTGTGTTTTTGGGGCATTTTTTTGTTGTCTACAATATCTGTGAGACTGCACAGGACTACCATATTAGAAATATTACTTCAAATCAAATGGTTTTATTAATGGTTGTGTATCTATTTTCTAGCTAAAATAGCTTGTTAACCATTTAGTGCCACACTATGATGATGTTTAAGGGAAGCTGTGCTTACTGTGTAGTCTTAAAGCAACTCCATGTTAAAAAGCACTGGATGTACCTGCACCAGTCGGTCTTTATCAGCTAAAGCTGCAGACAGCTTCACTTTCAGGTCCTCTAGATTGTCCTCTAATTGCAGTGATTTGGTGGAGAGCAGGGCTTTTTCCTGGGGAAAGGTGTTAAAACATAGATGGGAAAGTATGTGTAATATAAAACACCATTTACAAATGTGTTGCTTGGGTGTGAATCTCACCAGTTCCAGCTGGCCCAGGCGGCTTTGGCTCTCACTGAGCTGTTCCTGCAGCTCACTTTGGGCCTGCATAGATGTGCTAAGCTTCTGCTTCAACTGCTCAGCCTGGTTCAATGTCTTGCGGTGACCCTACAACAAAAACAATGAGAAGGAATTAAACAGCCATTACCAGAGATGTTCACATATTTTTATTTTATAAAATAAAAAAAAACATAATATTTTTTATAAATATTCTATATTGAATGTGTTTCTCCTCCTTACTGCCAATAAAAGCCATTTCATTTCATTTTAAGTCATCTAATTACACTAGTAAATAGTATCCTTAAAAATAACTGACTGACCTCCTTAGAGGAATAGAGTTGCTTTAAAGCATGATCCTTTTCAGCTTCCAAGGTCTCGGCTCTCTCTTCAGCCTCCCTGAGAGCTTCTTTCAGTTTCTTCATCTCCCTCCCTGTGTGTTTCTGTCCCTGTCATTCCACACACAATTCAAATGATCAAACATGAACATACAAAATTTGATTAGAATTTTACATATAAAATCATAAAGGCTTTCCCAACACAGTTCTTAGAGCCATTTAGGAAGACAAGAGGCACCATTTGAGTATTTTGTACATGTGGAAATGTGTAATGTAAATGAAATATTGGGGATGAACTGATACTGAATTGGGGGCCAAAGTTTCCAACATTTTTCATGTACATATCTTTTAATACAGATGCTGATACATAAATATTTATAAAATGTAAAGCTCTACTTGTATTAGCTTTGTAGAGAAACATAACATTTATTTCTGTACGGTTACAAAAACAGTAAAATGAATGAATAAAATGCACCAATGTTAGCTTAATAGCCCAGCGTTGCCTAAATACGCTGTTCCAGAATACAATAAATATACTCAAAAATGTAAAAAAAGGTTTGAAATATGAAATATCAAATCTAAACATCTGCCCAATGGCAATCATTTTTAAGCAAAAAATCTGATTCTGATATTATCATGAATCCCCCCAAAAATGTTTAAAGTGTTTTCACATTGGCTGTGATATAGGATTCACCAAGAGGACAATACTAATCAATTATTATTTATTTTTTTAATATCTTTTCTTTCAGTAGCAGATGAAGAGCTTTACCTCTCTGAGGAAGTCATCTTTTGTTACAGGCATAGTCTTGTTGAGATGTGGGTTTGTTTGTGAGGTTGAGCTTTGATCAGAGTTCCTCCTCCCCATGCTAGATTTTATCTTCAACAAGTCCATCTCCAGCTGCACCACCCTTCATTCATACACACACATAAATCATCATTTTACAAACATACATTCATACAAAAACCAAACTTTTTTTGAACAGCTGCTGAACAACTACTACTGCTACTGCTACTGCTTCTATCATCACTGCTACTACTTCTGAGGTTAGGGAACTAGCCTCGTGACCAGAAGGTCGCCGGTTCAATCCCCAGAGCCGACAGCACATAACTGAGGTGTCCTTCAGCAAGACGCCTCACCGCCAACTGCTCCCCGGGCTCTGTGAATTGGGCTGCCCACCACTCCAGGCAAGTGTGTGTGTGTGTGTGTGTGTGCTCACTAGAGTGTATGTGGTGTTTCACTTCACGGATGGGTTAAATGCGGAGGTGAAATTTCCCTGTTGTGGGACTAATAAGGGTCATTTAATGCTACTACTATTACTACTATAAGTGCAACTAAGACACTGGATATTATCAATGTGGACTGTAAGTCATTCAGTTGCTCAGTATAGAGGTAATGCAGTACACTATCTTTTAATGTTTAGCTTGTTTACTTTTCTTGCAGTTCTGACCGTCGACGGCTCTCCTCAAAGCGGCTGAGCTTAGCTGCCTCCTTCTCCTCCTCAAGAGCACTCAGTGCCTTTGTCAGCTGCTGTAGGGGAGAAGCCATACAGAAATGAGAGGCTAAAGAATTTAATGAAACATTCTTGAAAAGTACTCTGTGCACACTGGTCCTACACAAAGGGAGTGAATACCAACTAGCACATTTCATCTTGGACCCTGGACTTACTATTATTTTGAATATTAAAACAAGACAATATAAGATTATAAGATCTTATAAGATAACAAGTAATAGCAAAGACATAATTTCCATTTTAACATAAATACTTTAAAATGTAATTTGTGTAGAAACTAAAGTGTGGGCCCATACAAGAGCTCTTGGGGTTAAAAGAGGTAAACCTTTTCACTGTATATAGTGTCAGTACCATTCTTAACTTTTAATATAAGTTAATGTAACATTTTTTTCCCAGTAAAATGTAGGACCATTTCTATTAATACATTCATTGTAAAATGTAAACACAGTGTAAAAGGCAGATCTGCTGCTTTCAAATGATGGAAAAAAGAAAATAAGGTATGAGTTTTTAATCTGACAGATTTTTATTTATTTCCAGATAGACAGTACTGGACTTCTGAGAATCAGCTTTAAACAAGTAGTGTTTTTTCTAGCACTAAAGTCTTGTAAAAGTCAGCCTGCCCAATACTGACCTTATGCTTAAGCTCCAGGAGGTGAGTGGTGCTCTGGCTGTGCAGAAGCTGAGTCTCCTTAGCCTTCAGGAGGTCAGTCTGGGTGTCCAGATGTTCATGAGCTTCCCGGAGCTTCTGGACCAGCTCTGCCCTCTTCATGCTGCTCTCCTCCAGCGCAGCTCGCAGCTCAACCCCCTGAGTAGAGAAGGCTCGAGGAGCACCCTCGGGCGCTAGACGAGAGGTAGACTGCCATCTTCTCATGCCAGCCGATTCATTCTGTTTCATCCCCAACTGACTGCCAACAGAGCTAAAGCAACAGGATGGTTTGTTAAATAATGTAACGAGTGATGGAGGAACACTCTAAAAAATGAAGAGTGCCACAGTTCTACAGTTTTAGGTAGATCTATAGACACAGACATAGAACTACTTTATGCAGAGGTTTTTTAAAGTTTAAAAAGGTTCTTTCAACGGTGTTGAAATTGATCAAGTTGCTTTCTATTTGATATCACAGGACAAAATTGCTGACCTGGTGCTGATTTTGGAGCGGTGACCTGATCCAGATAAACCCATACAACTCCATGCTGAGGACTTAAAGAACAATGGAACTCGGTTAGAGAAAGGCTATAACAAAGCTTTTTTTACATTACAAACTATGGGCATTTTTCCCATTTGTGTTTTTGTTTATATCATGTGTACAAATTCCGTTCCTGTATTGGAAACATATCGAATTTCTACACATCAGACGTCCAGATTTTGAACAAGAGGTCCAGGTGCATATTCTGTACTTACCCGAGATTTAAAGAGGGCATTCCCCCACAAATCAAACTCAGGGCTTAATGACCTGAAAGCATTCTGGAGGCTGTGAGGATTCAGGCTGTAGTCCCATTCCCAGTTGTCCCTGGCTGCCATCAAGGTAAAGGATCTTTTCACACCGCTCCACTTGGCGAAGATCTGAATGAAAATAAGATATGCTGTGCTTGGTAGAATATTTAGAGGCAGCTGTTTGAAGAATGCTGGAAGATGTTGTCATTGCAGTTGGAAAGTTGGTTGCTTGTTTTGCCAGTGCATCTCTGCCCTGTAGTATTTCACACAACCCAGAGAGTTCTCACACCCAACATGCAAGATAACACAATGGTATTAAAAGAATACCTTGTTTGTTTGTTGTCTTCCTCCAGCAAGGTTAAGTGCACAATAGTCTCTGTACAGAAAACTGTCAGCAGTCTTGAATAAGTGACATGAAGCTGGCTGTTGACTTACATGACAGATAAAGGTCAATCCAGGTGGAAACTACTTTGCTGTTGCCAAACCTAAATCAAAAATACATGATATAAATGAATAACAATAAAACAATGACAAAAATGGCAATTTTCCATATCCTGTGAGAAAATGAACAAACCTGAGTAGCAGGTTAGTGTTTACTGTTGCTGTCTTTGGGTATGACAGCTTTTCTCTCTCTGTCTCTGTCGCTGCGCACTCTTTATTCTGCAAACAAGCTGGTGCAGCTCCAGCCTAGGCGGCAGGTATCCATGGTGATGGTCATATACAGAACACAGAGTGAGTGTCCAGCCTTCCTTGTGAATAATAAGCTTGTGAGCTCAGCACACTGACGGTGTAAGAGGGCAGGGTTCCACACATAACTGCCAGGACTGTCTCACCAGTTCACTTCACAACCCTCACAAGGCTTTTACATTTAGTCACAGACTAGATATAGGCTGGAGCTCCATGACAGATTCCATGAATCGGACATGATTTTAAAATGTGAATGTAGGAAATTGAGAGCCAGAATAAGAAGTGATTTCTGCTGTTTCTTAAAGTCACTTATGACATGCCCTTCAAAAAGAAGGTTCTTTCAGCATTTTTTTAATGATGTAAATCGTCCTTGGGTTTGTGAAAGGTGCTATATAAATTGAACTGATGATGATGATTATTATTATTATTATTATTATTATTTAATGAGGGTTGGTTATACATACAACCAGCACAACTCAAAGAACCATCTGAATGCTCTAAATGGTTCTTTGCATTGTTAAATGGTTCTTCTCCATGGTGAAAAAACCTGCTGCATATGGTTCTTTAAAAAAAAAATTAAAAAAGGTTCTGTCTAGCACCAAAAAGGTCACACTGTTGTAAAAGAACCATTTTTTGTGCCATATAGAACACATTGCCCTAAAAATGCAGGGTAATAGTGGACAGGACAGGCTTTAACAATGAACTGGCAGATCCAGAAGCGACTGCACGTTCACTGTGTTAAAAGTTGCGTGCGCTGTTTTATTTATTCACATTGTCTGCAGTGAATAAATGGAGTCTGGCGTGTATACATGTTAGTATTTTTTAATGACTCCTTTTTCATTCCATTTAGCTCATGAGCTACTTTGTGAATTCACTGAGAAAGATAACAGTAGCTACAATATGATATGAGAGACATAGCAGGCTGAAGTCAGCTACTTGAGGGATGAAAACAATGAACTGAAAAGAAAATGTAATAAAGTGTATGGTAAAGCCAAAGTGTGTGCTTTGTAATTACTGGCACTGCTAAATGAAGACATTCTTTTAACAAGAATAATATTTCCAGACATAAAATTAGAAAATGGAAAAATAGGAATTGAATGGCCCCTTTTTTATCCAATGCAGCTGGGATGCTACCTTATGTATGCACTGAGAAAGTTAGCAGCAGCTACAGCAGGCGGCGCAGTCAGTGCTCGACCAATCTGCGCAGGAAGCGTTGTAGGTGAACGCGCCTGGCTCGGCTGTAGCGACAGTGGGTTTTGCGCATGCTTACTTAGCCCGGACTTGCGTCTGTCCCCTCATGACAAAAGATAAGATGAGTGTGTGTTGTATTTCATACAGCTTTAGCTAAAAATGTACAACCGCTCTGGTATCTGAGTTATTGTGTTAGCTCGTGTTACTAGTTCGCTACTTAAACACGCTCAGCAGTATCTGTGAGTTTACTGACATGAAGCGAGCTCTGTTTATGTCTTTACGCCTCAGTGACGCGCATCTCAGAAAGAGGTTTTGTGTCCGGCAGTATGTACAGTACTGTAAATCAGGACAGGACATAATGCATTTTATCTCAGAAAACACTGAGATAGTCAGAGGTCAAAGTTTAACACCAGAAATCTCCTTGAGACTCTTTACACCAAAGTGCCGTTTTTGGACTGAAAGACCAGAACTGTGGCCGTTTCCTGAGCCCTTTTGGGCTATATATTGGCCTGGGGGACAAGCACTCGCCAGGTAATACGGCCAGCTTCGCACATGTCTACTTACTGCACATTTAAGACATTTCTATGCCCCTAATGTGTTGCAGGGCTTTTTGAACGGTTTAAGTTTTATAATACAGAGAAAAACTTTTCAGGACCTCAACCCAAAAGCTTGCAAATTCACCCAGTTCTTTCCAGAGGTGGGTAGAGTTGGCTAACACAAGATAAACTATTGTTACTTCAGTGAAATAAGGAGGTAGCCCTGGGCCTTATGGATCAGTTTCTCTTGGCAGTACTGTGTCACCACCTCAGAGCATCAACAACTTTCCAGAAAGGAAAATATGTCCAGAAGATGGCCATTTAGAAGATATTTTAATCAAGATAATGATCCTGCACACAAGAGATGACAATTGTTCCAAAGTCCAGATTTCAACTACATTGAGAACATCTGGTCTTACATTAACAAACTAATTAACTGGACTAAAGTTTTTCCACTGCTGACCAAATGTGGGAGGCCAGTAAAAATGAATGATACATCACTGTTGCTTCTGTATGTAAAATACTGTGTGCAAGTTTAGCCAAAAGACAACTATGGTTTTCATCTAAATTGAAATGTGTGCCATAAGACTTTGTTGCAGTTTACTTCAGTCTTCTCTTGTTTAACATTTTATTCATATTATTAAATTAACCATACTAAATTTCATGCTCTGATTTACATGGACTGTTTATTTTGCCGTAGAGTGTACATCCAGCATGTGCCAGCGCAGGAACTAAAGTTTGTTCAGTTATCCTCTGTTACATCCCCTTGGTCAAAATGAAATAGTAAAACCTCTAAAACAGTTGTGACCAGTCACAAAGCAGAAGAGACACGTCTCCAACATAATATAATAACATTAAACACAAAAATGTTGCATATACTGAATTTGTAAGTAAATGTTAATGACTGAAATGTAACTAAGTGAAAAACCTCAGTAGAAGTATCATCTGAAAATAATCAGGAAAGTACAAATCTATCAATATTTTACTTAAGTGCACATGTAACTATTCATCACCCACCTCTGCATCTCACTGTGTTTTTCAGGTATCTTCTAAACAAACCAGAAGTGTCAGCAGGTAAAAGAGTGCTGGATCTTGGATGTGGCTGTGGAGCTTCAGCTATTGCTGCCAAACTCAGCGGTGCAACTCATGTGTTGGCCAATGACATTGATCCAGGTGAGGTATGCTGGAAATTTCCTCAACCAATAATAAAGAACTCTTTATGTGTATAATGTTGTGTAAGTTTTAGGATGTTGGACATAAACATTTTGCACAGCTTAAAAAAAAAAAAAAAGTTCATTCAATTTCCAAATGACCATTAATGACCACTAATCTTTGTTGTAGTTGCTGCGATTGCCACTCAAATGAACTGTGAACTGAATGGTCTGGAGCCGCTGCCAAGTGTGACTGAGAACATGATTGGTTCTAAACCAGAGAACTGGGACCTCATCTTGTTGGGAGACATGTTCTATGATGAGACTCTTGCAGACTGCTTACATAATTGGCTGCACACATGCATTAAGATTCATAGAACGCAGATCCTTATTGGAGATCCAGGACGAGCTCAGTTTGAGAGCCACAGCATCAAAAAACTGTTGCATGAACAGGCTCAGTTTGAATTACCCGACTCAGTTAAAGAAGAGAATTATGGACTGACTAGTAGCACAGTGTGGTGTTACAGGCCTGCCTGAGATGTTAATGGTCACAGAAACACTGTATTTCTGAATACATTCATCTCTCTGCCATTTTACACTTTGTACAATACCTGACAGGAATGATTCATCAAAAAATCTAGTTTACACAATTTTCCTTTTTTTCAGTTTAGAGCTGATGCAGTAAGGCTAAAATTGCTGCAACTCAATAATGACCAAAATACCATCACCGTCACCAAACTTCTTTCAACCCGTTCAAACCGCATCAAAATCTCCATTAAAGATGCACAGATTTGCCCATGTGGTTTGGGATACAGTATGACTTACTATAAACTACAACAATGGACAAAACTGCAGGCACCACCTTTAGACAACCTTTGAGTCTAATTTACACAAGTTTCCTAAATACTATTTAAATCACCTCAAATGTAGAATTGCTGATCGATAATTGTATTGATAAGAAGAATATTTGTGATAATAGCCATCATAAATACACAGGAATCTTATTCAAGATAAGTCCTACAGCAGCCCTAGTGGTGTCTGAAATAGCCACCGTTAGCAGTGAGGTTTTGTTCATTTTTTATAGGTAACAGTAATGTAAAGTATGAAAGACTGGTAAGTTTGTGGGAATTTGAGAGAAGCTTTAGGGATGCATTTTTATGGAAACAACTTGAACAGTTGTCATCGTGCAGCAGGGGCAAGACAAAAAATATTAACCAATAATAACATGTTTTGCATGCCACCCCCACCACCACCTCAAGAGTTCAGACACCCAATATTGTGTTTCCCTCAGAAATATGTCACATTACAGCAGGGTCGCAGCCAAGAGCTCTCTTTTTGCCCAGGGTCTGGACATTTATAAGTAACTCTAATATTGTCTATACTATTGCCCTAATCACTGTCTGTAATGTCACTTCTTCAAAAAGAATGAAAAGAATCAAAGAATATCAGCAAAAATAAAAAAGGATAAAAGGGAATGAAAATGGCTTCAGCTGCTGAGTTCTTGTAGAAGGAAGGAAAAGGATTTCGCTTTATTGAGCATCAAATGGCAAGGTGGTTCCTGGTCGACCACAATGCCAATATCATCTCCAAACATCCCTTTTTGTTCCCCTCAGGGGTGATGAGGTAATCTCCCCACCCCTTTCACACCATTCCATAACATTTTAGTCCCCATCATATCCTAACCTTACACATTTTTGGAAACCTTTAAAACCAAACAAATATGATGTCTCTTTTTTTAAAAAACCCACTCTGGTTTAACTCTTATCAGACTGTTTCCTCCTTACTGGGTCATCTTGCGTAACTCTCCATATACGTACAAGAGTTTACCTCAACTATAAATTGAAGCGTCATCTCGTACAGCTCCCTTCTGTGAGCTCAGACGTTCACCCACATTAGAATGAAATGCATACAGTCTGCTTACCTATATCACCTTCTTAAGAGGGCTCCAAGCTCTCTAGTCAGCCAGTGTTGTATTCAATCTTTTCCAGTAGGATGCATTATAATTTCTGATTCATGCTGACTTTAAAGAATAAAACAACAAACCAAATTGAATAAAGTGCACTGCTTCTGAAATTATTGACATTTGTTTAATTTGAACAAAACTGCAGAACATTTTTAATTTTCTGAAAAAAGGTTCTGAAAGTAACAGGATCTCTCTGTTACTTTTGAGGAGGGGATATAAAGCATAACAAAGGAAGGAAAGAAATCTTCCAGTAAAATACATGCAAGATAAAAGGACAGCTAAAATTAAGTGGCTTCATTTGCCTTCTTTTAGTTACAGCTTGTGTAGTAGTGAGCAACTAAATATGGTCAGCTGTCTTTCCACCTCAGTTCAGAACAGTTCAACTCTCACATGCCCTTATAATACACCAAGTAAGATCCAAGACAAAATCCATAGTCCAACATTTTTACTGGCCTTTCTTGGATAATATATGCAGATATTCCAGTAAGATAGAGATATATATATATATATATATATATATATATATATATATAATAATTAAATTCATACAATAATATATGCTTTAAGCAACCTGAATTGTGAAGTAAATAAATATACAAAAATGTAGTGCTTTACCAAGTCACAAAGATTAAGTATATTCACATCATGGAAATGACATCAGATCTACACGGACTTCATCCGGACTTGTTAGAAAGATAAGCAGAGTTTACACATCATTTGTTTCTCATAACAGACTCTATGAATGTTCATATGTCAACAAAGATCTGACTTCATCAGCATTCTAATGATGATGCTCACTCAGTACACAGTCCAGGAGACGTGCTGGATCTTATTTGGCCCAATAAGATTATGAAGCGCCTCCCTAGATTTATCTAAATGAGAATTCAAATAAGTATGTTATAGTGACCTGTATTCAAAAACATACTGCAGGTGATTCAATTTTAAAGAAGATACATTCCTGATAGTGTTAAATGTTAAGAAATTCTACAACATACCTGTAATACGTGGACATCCATGAAAATTGAATATTCTGATGTTGGCACAGTTAGACAGAACAGCAGCCACAGCATTGTCTGTCAAGTTACGACATCGTACCATCTGTAACTCCTGTGTGGAGAGTGTAGTCTAACATTATCTTCAGAAGGTATTTCTCAGAGCAGGATTTATATCATACTACTAACATACTGGAATCAGCCAATAATGTCCTCCACCCATTTCTTACTAAGACCAGTACATGTTCTCATTTGGCAATGACAGAAATACACTAAAGGACAATATCAGCCACTTTCAAAGTTTTTGCTGTTCAGTGATTAAAGGGCCTGTGGCCAAGAATGCTAAAATGCATTAAATAAACACACACTGTATGAATACATACATTACCTTTAAACTTTGGCAGCATACTCCAGTTGAAAGACCCATGACACCTGCATCAGTGACCTGTTAGGAGCATTTTGAGTCAAGCAAGGGTTACAATACCAAAGCGCAGTCAAAGTAAGTCAAGCCAATTCTGTTTCTAACAAAATGTCATTCTAGCAAAACTGGACAAACTCTGACAGAATACATCTTAATTTGAAAGACCGCTGAAAGTCCAATTGTGTCAAATCACAGATGCTCAACACCTCTACATCAGAAGATACAAAGTGACCTTTAGGTCATTTTGTACCCAGTAAAACATTCATGAAAATAAATGCATAGAATTTTGGTAATCTATCATTAGAACTCTGTCTTATTCCAGTCCATTCAAAACATCTTAACTCAAACTTACCTCCGTCCCACCAAAATAGATGCTGTACAGAAACCTACACTTGGCCCCTATTTCAATCAAAGCTACATCACTGACTGCAGAGCATTCCATGAGGGAAATGACCTCAAGCCATTTGCAGCTTCGGGCCAGAGCCTGAACTCCTGAGTCAGTCACAGCTGAACATCCAGTAAGATCAACAACTTGAAGACAGGGGCAGTGGGATGCCAAGGCCTCCAGACCTAGAGCAAATATAACATCACCAATTTGTGCCTAGAACTGAAGAATCAACATAATTCTGCACTTCATTAACCTACAGTCATTAATTTTATGTACCCTCTGAAGTGATGTGAACACATCTTCTGAGTATTATAGTCCTTAGTTGCGGACAGTAAATTTGTTTGAGTGCAGAGTCTGAAATCTTGCAGTTCTGCAAGTCCAGTGTGCGGATTCCTGCATGCAGGACCTGAAAACACAGGATAAGATGCTTCAGAGCAGTACAGATGAATAATAAATACACATATGGAAAATGAATCTGGTTGTATCAATTTGGGAAATGTGGGCTGATTCTGATACACATACAATACACACATTAATTCAATCAATCAATCGATGGATTAATCAACCAACCACAATGTGGGTGACCCACATTTACAATGTAGCCAAGCAAATTTAAACAGGTATTGAAAAAGTTCAAATGAAATTTAATCAATTTGTTAAAACAAATTAAGACTAACAAGACTATAAGTAGACAAGAAAAGTGACAATAATAAATAAATATAACTATTAATGAATTAAAATAAATAATAAATAAAATGTCAATAGTAAAATCTAAATAATAAAGAATAATAAATAAAGGCAAATCATTTTTTTAATGAAATGTAGAAACGGATCTACCTGGAATTACGACGAAATACAAAATTATTTTTTCTAGAGGGTTACAATTGCAGTAAAATGTAAAAAATGCTGATATTTTAGCACAGTAGCCCAGCCTTGCTCCAATGTTCTGCTCATCCAGAGCATAAGAAATCAAAAATATCAGAAATATCAGACAAATCTGAACATTTTACTAAGCAATTATTTGCTGATACCAGCGATAACAGCATCATCTGATTTCATCGTTAAGTGACAGTGGTGACTTAGGCCCAATCCCATTTCTTATTTTTTACCCCTCCCCCTTGAAACTGAGTTACAAGGGGTAGTGGTTGAAATCTTCCCCCTATGAAATGAGACAACCCTTCAAGAACTGGAATAGTCATCAATTGTCGTCAGCATCTTTTACATAAACAGATGAGACAAGGTTTTCTGGCCATTTCCAATGTGCCGCCTCCACCTGTGGTGATCTCACTTGTGTGTCACATGACAGGACAGGTGAATCATGTTTAAAATAGCCTGGTAAAAATAACCAGGACGTGTTTTCCTGCTGTGGGTAGCGCTGTCTCCTCACAGCGAGGAAGGCCTGGGTTCAATTCCCCAGCCGGGCGATTGGGGTCCTCTCTGTGTGGAGTCCTCTCATGTTCTCCCCGTGTCTGCGTGGGTTTCCTCTGGGTCCCTGGTTTCCTCTCACAGTCCAAAGACATGCAGTCAGGCCAACTGGACTTGCTAAATTGCCCCTAGGTGTGAGTGAATGTGTCTGTCTGTCTGCCCTGCGATGGACTGGTGACCTGTCCAGGGTGTATCCTGTCTTCCGCCCGATGACCGCTGGGATAGGCTCCAGCAAAGAGCCTTGATTGCCTTCAAAGAGGGGGACAATTAATTATTATCACCACCAAGACTTCTTCGGTGATATGAAGCTGAACTTAGCTTTCTAATCACCAGCTTCATGATCAATTTCCCGTTCCACCATAAATGGTGAGTCAACCTCACGTACCAGAACGTAACTGCTGCACTATTTAAGGTAGAACGGGAAATTTCGCCTGGTAGCAACCGAGACACCAGCATTTTACTGCCGATTTTTATGCGTGTTATGAAGGATATGACCATAGAACACTATTACAATGGTTTTTACAACGGCTTTTTAACAAAGAAAATACTTACATTTATGTGTCTCTCTGGCCGCTTGTGCAGCCATTTTGCCAATGATTCGCAGAGCATTCTGGGAATTTTCTCATAACACTGTTTGTAGTGCGCCTCTGAAAAATCTTGGTTTTTAAAAAAAATGTAGCCCTAACCCTTCACCCTACCCCTCCATCTCAACAACAATCGGGACAACCCGACCCCTAGACGTGAACGCGCAAAACGGAGGGGTAGGGCTAAGTGTTAGGGGCAAGGGGTGAAATGGGATTGGGCCTTAGTCATCAGCAGAATGCCTCCTGCAGCACAGCGCAGTCACAGTAAGGGAGCGGCCCGCAGTAAAATTGTGTTGCGTTGTTAGCAATTCGGATTTCAACTGGCTGTAACTCCGGAATGCAGGAACGTACATTACACAAACTCTGGTGGCTTTGTTAGACCTGATTAGTGAATTCAGGTGGCGTCATGTTCCTTGCCAAAATCTGCCAATATTACACATCAGAGTTTTATTTTTCTAAAGTGTATAACTTCAGAAGTCGAGCGCACAGATGAATGAAACCAGACTCAGACTGACCAGGCCACTTTGTGAACAATTTCACAGCGCTTATTTTGCCTGTCCATGGCCTTTGCAGACCGGGAGCCCGGAAAGAGAAAGTAAGTGAAATACAAGCAGTTTTTGACCTCGGCGGGTGATTTTCAACACAAATGATGTCAAAATCTATGCAAATATATTTAATTAAGCAAAACTCGATTCGTGAAAAAATTCACACATGGAGCTCAGTGTGTTTGATCGGAATAAACTATCTGACGTTGCAGTTGAATTCCACATACAAACATGATCAGTAATCTTGCAAATTCCCTTGTACAGTTATACAGGTCTGTTTCCATTACCATGCAGACAAAATTGGAAATTTCTATCATTTACCTAAAAAGTGACACAGTAATATACATGTGAGGAGATGAAAACAGGCTAGAATTATTTGTCAGTCATTGATTAAAAAGCTGAAAAAAGCAGATAAATTAGATTTTAACTTTGGAACACAATTTAAAATATATACACAATAATAATCCCGCTGTGCATGCATGCACTATTAAAGTCATGCAGTGTTGGTTATCATGTGATTTGTGAAAACTTTCACGAACATGGTTTGGTATATATATGAATGATTTATGCAGTTCTACTCTCATTTTCATGTGTAATAACAGTAGTTCAGCTTTTGGGGCCAAATATAGAGCAATAATGCAAATAACTTTAATAAATGAAAAAGTATAAATATAAACAGTACACTAATATTGATTTCTCTGATTTGTGAAATATTTCACAAATACATGAATGTCTGTAATTCTTTTATCAGTTTTTTACAACAAAAATGAATATTTGGAGGGCTTGACTCTGAAATGCCATGTACTCTTACAGCAGCAATGATATTTCACTTGTTTTAGCCGTTACCTGATTTGTGAAAACTTTCACAAACACAGTTTGGTATCTTTGAGTAATTTATGCAGCTCTACTCCCATTTTCAAGTTTAGTAATACAGTAATTTAGCTTTTGGGAACAAATATTAAATGTTAGTGCATATATTTTTAATAACTGATCATCTACATTCATCTCCATACCCCTCCATACATCTACAGTCACTGTCCATTTTAACAGCCCCACTTACCTTGTTGGAGAATGTTGTAGTTCTACAGTTTCAGACTGTAGTCCATCTGTTTCTCTGCATACTTTGTTATCCTTTTTCACCCTGTTCTTCAATAGTCAGGACCCTCTAAAGGACCACCAGAGATCAGGTATATTTTGAGTGGGGGATCATTCTCAGCACTGCAGTAACACTGACGTGGTGGTGGTGTATTTGTGTACTACTACTATTACATGTGAAAATGGGGGTAGATCTGCATATATCAATAAAATATACCAAAACCATGTTTGTGAAAGTTTTCACAAATCAAATGATAACCAACACTGCATGACTTTAACTGTGGGATTATTATTGTGTATATTTTTAAAATTGTGTTCCAAAGTTAAAGCCACATTTTTCTGCTTTTTTTGAGCAACAGCTTTTTACTCAATGACTGACAAATAATTCTAGCCTGTTTTCATTTCCTCACATGTATATTACTGTGTCACTTTTTGGGTAAATGATAGAAATCCAATTTTGTCTGCATGGTAATGGAAACAGACCCGTATAAAACAAGAAAATATCACAAAATTCGTTTGTGAATATTTTTCCAAATCAAGTAAAATGTACAAGGGAATTTGCAAGGTTACTGATAATGTTTGTATGTGGAATTCAACTGCAACGGCAGAGAGTTTATTCCGATCAAACACACTGAGCTTCATGTGTGAATGTTCTCACAAATCGAGTTTTGCTTAATTAAACTCATTCCGGAGTTACAGCTGACAGAAAACCGAATCGCTAACTACAGGCCAGCTTCACTGCGGCAGGGAGCGGCGAGGTTACCTGGCTGATGTTGGCGTCAGTGACGGAGCCCTGAGCCGTCATTATTCGAACCAGCGTGTCTTTGGCGCTACAAGGCAACGTTTTAATACAGTCGCTGTACTGCTCCGCATACCGAGCCACACTCACAGCGCTCCTGGGGAGAGATGTGTTTTGATTCGGCAAGGAAACTCATATCTGTGCAGTTCCGTTATCCAACATTACAAAGCCTAATGATGTCCGTTTAAATCAGCTGAGCAGAGTAACTCACAGGTTTAAAAGAGAATCCACGGTTGCTGCCATCACGTCCCACCCAGGTTGTGTTGATGTAGATCAGAGTGAGAATTTAACGTCAACTTGACTCTACACGCCAACCTGTCGGTTTCACAGCCCTACGAACGGTGTAATGTTAAAGTCAGACAGCGGACACGCAAAGTCTTTGGCGCGAAAGCATTTTCCTTTTCTACATTCCTAAACCGTTTAAATAGTTTAAACGATGGAGCCACTCTTCTTATTTCAATCGGTTTGTTTATACACACCCACACTGGTTACATCGCGGGTATGCGCAACAGTGGGATCGACCTCCGTTCACGTCATTTCAAAATAAAAGTTGAGTGAAAAAGCAACAACCCAAAAAAACAAATGTTAAATCAGTTGTAAAAAAAAAAAACCCAAAAAACTCATATGTAATCGTGAAAAGTTAGTAGACAAGAACAATGTTATGTTTCGGACAGCGCTTTATTTGTTTATTTATTTAGAATAGAAATGTAAGTGGTGGTCCTTCAAATGAAACACAAATAAAATTCACCCTGTCATTAGGGAATTTGAGAATTAGAGAAGAAGAAATCAAGAAAACAGTGCATGTTCAGACAAATGCTCTTTTATTTTGAGGGTAGAAAACACACACACACACACACACACACACACACACAATTCAATAAAAACAACTACACATTACAACAAAACCACACACCATCTGTGGAGGACACTACAATACTTCATTATTAAGTAAACTAAAGAAAGACTCTCAGTTTGGGGGTAATTGCACTTGGCAGCACCACCATGGATTTGGGCTTCCGTGAAAAGTATCACACTGGACCCTGCCATGTTGTGTGACCACTAACTAAAGCCAAAATTCTGCCAAAATATTCAAGACAAACACAACTGTGGTAAATTATCAGATAACACATTTTGCTAATTATATATGACAACAGCAGCATAAAAACTTAGCACAAGTGTGCATACTTACTATCTGTAAATCAGATCAGACAGGGCTGGTTCATTGGTAGGGGTATGGAGATGAGACAGGACTGGTTCATTCGTAGGGGTATGGAGATCAGACAGGGCTGATTCATTGGTAGGGGTATGGAGATGAGACAGGGCTGGTTCATTGGTATGGGGTATGGAGATGAGACAGGGCTGGTTCATAGTGTGTACGAAAACAGTCCTGCGTGTTCGTTGATGCAAAATATGAGACGATTAGATCAGACTGAAGTGAAACAAACAAAGTTTTATTACAGAATTCTGGAGAGGTTACAAACAGAGAACATGCATCATGTATCTCCCAAGTAAGCTCTGACCTCCCAATGTGTTCTGACTCATTTTATACCCTGAAGCTGAATATGTGTGTGCATATAAGCTGCACCTAAATGTTCCTATTTAACCCCTTCGGACCCAACGTTCATTGCAATGGACATGACATATTTCTGTCTCTAAACCAATAAATACCCTGTATTTGAATGATGTCAGTAATGCTGGTTACTGATTGGATCCTGATTATCCAATCACAATCATGTCATGACTTTGAGCATGCTCTGAGAGAGTCACAGACATCGGACAAGACAAGCATGGCGGAGCAACTGCAGATAGATATACATTTATGCTCATGCTAACCTAACAAATTTGCTGTCAGCATATGTGTAACTGTTGCAAATGATAATATTTGAAGTTATTTTGAACAAATATATTATCATTAATTTAAAGGATTTTTTTAAAGTGCAATGTCCATTGCAATGGACATCAGGAGTTGGGCAAGCTTAGCTAACACTCATATGTTTAGTGTCAGTATATACAGAAACAAAATACTTGTAAGCTTTCCATAAGTAAAGTGTGGTGTCACAGTATATTTATTCATGATTATAAATTTGTAAATATATATTTTTTGTACAAAATGTTCTTGTGGAGTATAGAGTCGAAGACTTCCTTGAACGTCTCGTAAATGGAGAGTTATCCGAACTTGACTCCTTGAATTCAGGAGATGAAGAGGATGGGACCAGGACTGAGATAGGTGGTAAGTTGATAAGGTGGTAAGAAATTAAGAGGTGTATTTAATTATTTTTATGTGGTTTTCATATATTTAATGTCTTATATGTAAGGTGTAAATGGAATGCATAACAGTTCAATAGTGAGAATACATAAAATGAGTTAAAATCTGATGGTTTTGTTAATAGATTTAGAGAGGGACAATGGAGAGGTTACATGCATGCCAGAAGAACTTGATGTGGTAGATGAGGTTGAGATAGAGGAGACAGACAGTGCAGGGACAGAGGCGAATAGCAAGAGGACAGAGGAGGATAGAGGAGGACAGGAGGAGATGACAGTAACCAGGAAGGAAGAAATCAAGTGGCGTCACAGGCCGTTCACTACAATCATTGACACTTCCTTTGAGAATCCTCCAATTCATGAGGATCATCCCATGAGACCCTTTGAATACTTCAATCAGTATATACTAGATGAGATCTTCAATTTGATGGCTGACAACACAAATGTTTATGCCTTGCAAAGTGCTACACGATGTTTCAAACCAACAAGTTCAGGAGAAATCAGAACCTTAATTGGTCTCCACCTTGCTATGGGAGTGATGAAAATGCCAAGAGTCTCCATGTACTGGGAAGCTGGGATGGACATTGGTATTTTTCAAAACACCATGCCCCGTTACAGATTCTTCCAGCTTCGGTCACATTTGCATTTGGTCAATAATTTGGAGAAGCCAGCAGAGAACAATGATGTGTTTTTCAAGGTACGTCCTCTCTATGATGCTATACGCAGTAGATGCTTGGAGCTTCCACTAGAGGAGAACCTTTGCATTGATGAACAAATGGTGCCATTTCGCGGAACTCTGTCTGTCAAGCAATTCATCAAAGGCAAGCCACACCCATGGGGGGTGAAAATATACTTCCTGTGTGGGAAAAGTGGCATGGCCCATGACTTCCTGCTGCACCAAGGTACTACAATGGAGCTATCACAACAGCACAGGAAGCAGCTGGGACTTGGAGTGGGAGTGGTGTACCATCTTAGCCAGCGAATCACTGAGGCAAACCACAAGTTGTATTTTGACAACTATTTCACAACGTACAATCTTCTGGAGCTGCTAGCTTAGAGTAAAATTCATGCCGCTGGGACAGCAAGGGTCTCTCGTTTTGCCAGGCCTCCTCTACAGTCTGACAAAGAGATGGCTAAAAAGCCTCGAGGAAGCTGTGATGAAGTTGTAAGCCGTGATGGTAAGGTTGCACTGGTCAAATGGTATGACAACAGACCAGTTCTCATGGCCTCCAACTTCGTTGGTGTTGGTACAATGGATGAAGTGCAGCGGTGGGACAAAAAGAAGGCCCAATTTGTGATGGTGTCCCGTCCAGAGGTAGTTAAGCTGTACAATGATGCAATGGGTGGTGATGACCTGCTTGATCAACTTGTCAGTCTGTACCGTACAGAAATTCGGTCAAAAAAGTGGACCCTGAGAATGATAAAACATGCCTTTGACATGGCTGTGGTCAACAGTTGGTTGGAGTACAGGCTGGATGCCAAGAGGGCCAATATCCAAACCAAAGACATCCAGGATCTCCTCCATTTCAAGATGAATGTGGCCCAGTGTCTGGTGAGAGTCCATAAAACAATGGCAGCAAAACGTGGAAGACCCAGTATGTCTCCAGAACCACAGCATGTCCCCCAGAGACCAGTTTGCAGACCATTTCAGGATGTAAGGCCTCTACCTAAAGTGCAGTATGACATGGTTGACCACATGCCAAATTATGATGAAAAGAAAGAGGCTACCAGATGCAAGATGCCAAAATGTACAGGAAAAACACATGTCTTTTGTGACAAGTGCAACATCCACTTGTGCTTTGTGCCCCAGCGAAACTGCTTCAAGGCTGCTCATCGAAAATGAGAATACATGGAAACATTCACAAGCTGATGTCTTCTCAAGTTCAGGTTCCAGTTCCATTCCAATTTAACATGTTATAAGTTCATTGTCCTACAATAAAAAGTATGGTTATGTGTTGTAGTTCCATAATAGTTTACTGAAGGCAAAACTGATTTCACGTAATCTACAGTCATACATCTTGTGTTCATGTGCATGTTCAGATTGCGTTATTTCCCACTCTTCTTGCAGGCTCTGGGTTTCCCTGGTGATGACATCACTGCTGCTCCCTACCCATGCTGTGACATGTGTATGTTCAGATGTCAGACGAGGCCCCCAGAGCTCTGCTAATAAAGCTGCTGAAACTTCAACTTTACTGCATGTCTGTTTTCTTGATCCTTGTGACCAGATCCAACGAACACACAAGTGCTGTCAAGGGAGAAATAGTAGAGCGCACTCAACAGGAGACAGGGCTTGGTCATTGGTAGGGATATGGGAATGGGGATACAGGGCTGGAATATTGGTACAGGTATGAGGAGACACGGCTGCTTCATTGGTAGAGGTATGAGGATGGGGATTAGGGCTGGTTTGTTGGTAGAGGTATAGGGATAGGAACAACTGGTTAATTGAGGGTGGGGATAAGGAGAAAAGTCTGGGTCATTAGAAGGGGTATGGGGCTGGGGAAACAGGGCTGGTTAATCAGTAAGGGGATGGGGAGACATTGCAGGTTCACTGGTAGAGGTATGAGATGGAGAGACAGGGCTGGTTCATTGTTAGAGGGAGAGGGAACTGGACTGGTTTTACTGGAAGGAGTATGGGAAGACAGAGCTGGTTCGTTGGTAGGGGTTTGGGGATGGGGAGTAGGATTGGTTTATTGGCCAGGGTATGAAATGGGGAGCAAGACTGGTTCATTGCTGAGGGTATAAGGATGGGGAGGCAGGGCTAGTTCATTGGTACAGGTATGGGGATGAGGATATAGGGCTGGTTCATTGGTCAAGGTATGGGGTGGGGAGTAGGAATGATTTATTAGTAGGGGATGGGGAGTGCAGTTGGTTTAGTGGTAGGTGTATGGCATGGGGAGTAGACAACAAAGATCTCCTGCAATTATGCCATGACATGTCATTCAGCACAACGCTTCAGTTGGGGATAGGAAAAAAGGGCTGATTCATTAGTAGGGGTATGGGGATGGGGAGACAGGGCTGGTTCATTTGTGTGGGTATGGGGCTAGGAAGAAAGGGCAGGTTCATTGGTAGGGATAGAGTGATAGGGAGACAGGGCTGCATTGGTAGGGGTAAGCGGATATGGAAACCAGACTGGTTTGTTGGTAGGGGTATGGGAATGATGAGACAGGGTTGGTTCATTGGTGGGGTAGGGGAACGATGAGACAGGGCTGGTCCATTGGTAGGCATATGGGGATTTGGAGACAGGGCTGGTTCCTTGATAAGGGGATGGGGAGACAGGGCTGGTTCATTATAGTGTTATGGGGATGGGGAGACAGGGCTGGTTCATTTGTGTGGGTATGGGGCTAGGAAGAAAGGGCAGGTTCATTGGTAGGGGTAGAGTGATAGGGAGACAGGGCTGGTTCATTGGTAGGGGTAGAGTGATAGGGAGACAGGGCTGGTTCATTGGTAGGGGTAAGCGGATATGGAAACCAGACTGGTTTGTTAGCTCAGCCTTGCTTTCTCTCCAGACACTGCACTCAGCTAATTTTTAATAGGACTGCAATGACAGCAAATGACATTCATGCTGAAGGGTATAATTATCCCTAACACATTTACAATAGATCTAGGTAAGGAACTGTGACGATGACGGCCCAGAGAGCCGGCAGGAAGGCGGCCGAACACTCAGCGGTGACGAACCTCAGTGAGGACTCCGGGGAGAGAGCTCGAGTGTGGAGGGGGCAGAGCGAAAAGCCCGAGCTCCCCCGACGGACTCGTGTCACGGGAGGAGGAGGACGACGCTGGTGCCGACCACTGGAGACTCCAGAGGAAGGAGCGAGTCCCGAACTCGGGACCCCGGGCCCCACCCACTGTTACACAGCGAGGCCGCTACGTTCGATCCAGGCGGATGAGATGACAGCTGGGGCGGTAACGGGGAGGCGGAGCGGCTAGCTCTCTCCCTCTGGTGCTCAGCTGCCCTTAATGAGCGCCAGCTGATTCTCATCTGGCAGTGTCCACGACTTATTAGTCTATTTAGGGTTTAGCAGGTATTTCATTGTTTGTAAAGATGTCCTCTTTAGAGCTAATCTAATAAGCATGTTTGCCATGTTGTGCGCTGGTTCTAAAATGGTTCCTAAATAAGCGGCTCTTTTGAATACTGTATGTCATTTAGTTAGTGGGTAAATATTCTCAAAGTATTTTACCAAAAAATATAAAAGGTAACAAAATACTGTCTAACTTAGGCCTGTTGTGGTCTAAGCAATATTAATGTTGTTATTATTGCTGGAAACCTTTAGATGACGGTGTGGTGTAACCTGGATTTATTCTAAGTCTAAGAGAAACGCTCACACCAAGGATGCTTTAAAAAATGGAGTTTATTGGCTAAATATCAAACTACCCTTGATACATTCAATGATAGACACAAGAAAATAAAACAAAAACACTACAAAAAGGATAAACGTTAAAAGGACAACAGAGCTCACGTAAAGTGCTTCACAGTTAACTGATATGGGGCAGTGTGGTTCTTGGGGAGACGTGGGAAACAAACTTGAAAGAGTCTCTAAAGAGAATTAGTCTGGACAGGAGTAACTACATAGGGCTGAGTTAGAAGTACCTATTAAAAGTTTTCTTATTAAATAAATTGGCATCAGGGCCCTGACTGCAGATTGATAGAACCAGTTTATGTGGGAATCGGGCTGCCTTCCAGAGGGCCATCTTTAAGGTCGGCTTGATCAAAGCCTGAAGCTCACACATTGGTTTGTGTCCTCGCTGGTCGCAGATGCTGCATCAGCGTGCGGGCACACGCCTTTCCGTCAGTGAATGGTGAAGCCTTTCGCTGGTTAATCTGCTCACAGATTAGTGCCTGGCTCGTCGCGTGTGCTGAGACTTCTACTTCATTGGCCAGGTTCCGACTGCAATCAGAGTTCTGAGGCTGATGACACTGATGACACTAATTTAACTAACTACCTCTCTTTACCAGACGAGAAACATCTACCTTCATCCTCTGAGGGTGGTTTAAACTTAAGGTCTGTAGACAAACAGACAATTACAAAAACAACAAAGGTTTCAGATCTGATCTTGGAGCATTCTAGCTAATTCTGACCTGCCTCTCTGACCAAGGCCGGCCCAAACTTAGAAGTTGAGCTATTTTCTGGTTGAGAATGCTAACTCCAACACTCTAAAACACTCTAAAAGTTCCATGCCATTCCCATTGGGGTGGAGTCAGAGTGCTGATAGGTTTTCCTAACCCAACACTTAATTAGCTAGTCATTGTTTCCAACTTTGATTGGTTGTGCATAATTTTAGGAATGCCTTCCCCAGAATCACTGCCTTCTTTCAGTTAGTTTTAAACAAAGAAAAAGGAACATTCTTATATCATCAAATTGATTTAACTTTCAAAATCAAGAAATGAACATCATTTTAACCCTCTGTACCTGAACGGACCAACAGATTCGTGTCCGATCGTTGAAGAGGAACCAGAGAGCTGCTACCACCTGTCCAGTAAAATCTCTCAGTCTCAGCGAGCGCGCTCGGTGCAGGAAGACAGAACCACTGTCATAGGCAATCAAAGAGTTTATTCAGGCTTCTGCACACAGAAAGAAGGGCACTCCTTCTTTTATACAAACACGCCCTGCCCTGTTGCGTACAAACAAACAGGGTGGACCCAATAACTTGTCTAACAGTCATAGTGCTAAGCTGACAGAAACACCTGCTGACTCCCGGACCACAGGAACTGCCCAAGGGAGGGGTGCTTCTGCTCTGTGTACGATAATCTTACCCACAAAAGGGAACAAGTGGTTTTGGACAGAATGTTTTCATGATAAGAGGGACAAGTTGTTTGTGCAAACTGCCAAGGACAGAAGTTATGCTTGCTGCAAAATCAGCTTAGAGCAGAGTTAACCCTTTCAGTACCTGATACACAACTCATGTTAAAGAACACAGGTAATGCTTTTTCTATAATATCTGAATATTATCCAATGTATGAAAAAATAATAATGACAATGAAAGGAAAGGAACAAAGGAAATAAAGAAAAGAGAACCATATTCAGGATATTGATCATTGGTCCAGCTCATTGCAATTAAGTGGTTGTCTCTGTCGGTTATTTAAGTCAGACGCCATGTATTTCTAGCACTTAACAGTAAAAAGAGATACAGGCACTATTTAGGTAATACATACAACAATATTAATAAACAAGTAGTATCGCTTACAGATTATATAAATGTTGATACTCAAGCAGACACTCCCAAGTTCCTTGGATTCTTTTATAAGCACATGGTGGTGGTGTGGTATGCCTCATTCTCACCACTTGGGGGGTGTTGTGGCTCCATATCTGAACTGTCAGTAAAATCTAAAAAGGTTAATTTTGTTATAGATTCTCATAACAACCTCGTTCTTGATATCTCCAGACTTCTTGAAATGAACCCCACTGAATGGTGGCAATTCTGTATTGGTGCAGTCTATAAAACTTTCACAAGTTTAGTTAAAAGCTTGGTGAAATCTGCCTCTGGATTCCAGGCCAGAATATATTGAGCAAAGGTCTGAACTTTGAAAAATCCTGAGATTCAAAGTTCAGGAATGTGGGGGAGTCCTCCTAAACAGACGTGATTCTGGGTCACCCAGATGTTTGTGTTGCTGTCTGATCTAGCAACCTTTCATGAACCCTCCATTCTTCTGTTTGGAGGAGCCTGCTTCACCCACTCCTTTAGAGAACAGTCCTGCAATGCAGTTTTACAACTCTTGTATAAATTAATTAATTTAGACTGTAGAGGGAATCAAATATACATACTGCATCCAGAATTATTACAAAATATTTTTATTGATGTCTCAACTAATGTCTAGCCCATTATGTTTCCTTGAAGTAGTGTTTGGAAGCAATCTCTGCTTCTTTTCGTCATATCTTCTCTTAAATTCTTGAAATGTGCAGAGTGACACGGAGACATCTGAGGCAAGTGTAGACTTGAGATGTCCTTTCCTCCTGGGGCTGACACACCAAGCCCCTAACAATGTAACAGGAAAAAATGAGATGTCAATACAAATTAGGGGGTCAAACGTCATGAAAAAAAAAAAATTTACCTGGATTACCCAATGTCTTCTTCAGATTTCGAGGCTTAACATTCAGGCCTGGCAAAAAAGGTGGAGAAAAATAAATAGAAAAAAGAAATCATACAGTAAAAAGAAATAAATAAAATCAATCAATTAGAAAGCAAAAACATATGCAGTACTTACCACACTTTGTGCTTGCAGACTGATCAGCTTCCATCCTGGTGTTCCCATTTGTAAAGTTGAAAGATTCTGGGAGAACTTTAAAATCCAGTTTTAAATCCCTGTGTGACTCCTGTTCGCTTTTGCTAGAAGCGTGGGGCAACTCATGTGATGACTGAATTGATTTTCCATTTGCTTTCTGTCTGGTGTTAGGATTAATTGATGCCAAGGTCAGCTTGCGTTTTTGCTTCTTTGTTTTATCCTTTTTAGTTGAGCGGCTTTTATCCTTTGATTGACTACCTGCATTTTTGTGTCGGTTAGCTTTGTGTACAGTTTTCTCTCTCACTGATTTCAAATCATGCGTTTGCTTGTCACCTTGATGTGACAGTAAGGTCCTCATTGCATCAGATGCTCTTGAATATGCACCCGTTTTAATCCTTGAGGTACTTTCAGCATCACTTTTTGATTCAGTTCTTCTTGCACTATTCAGCTTCTTTAATCTGTTGTCGATAAACATCTTCATGGGGACATGGCTGCTCCTCCAAGATTTCAAAATGCGTTGTTTAACAGTCTGGCTCTTATTGCTATTTGCATAATTGTTCAAACACGGGCTCACTCTTACGTTAATAGTGGCTGGAGGGAAATGTTCATCAGAAAATCTTTTTACACAACTGTTTGTCATTGGAGACCTGTCGTGTCTCAACTCAGATGATCCATATAATGCCAGATTTACTATCTTAGTCTCCTTCTGAAATTCAGTAGTTGTGGTCTCTTTACCATTTTCATCACTCTGAAGATTAGCATTGTCTGTAAATGTTAAAGGTAAGGCCAAGCCCTTCTGCAATGCATCACTGCCAAGATCAGAAATCAAACTAGCCTTGGATGAAATCTGACCACGAGGTGAGTGGCAGGTCCTTTTCTTCTGATAAGCATTATATCTGCAATGTTTTTCCTTCTTCTTAAAAGCATCTGGCCCAGATTCTTTAAGTGGCTTATCTGTCAACTGCTCCGATATTTGCTTTGCAATTTTAAGGACATCCTCATAATCAGTGATGACATCCACAATCTCATCCATACTGGCATCACCTAGAATGGGTGACATTGGCACATTTTTTCCAGTCAGGCTTGTCTCCTTTATCACATTTCCAAAACTCAACTCTTTTTTCTCACACATGCAAACTAAGTCAGTTGTATATCCTAAAACCTGGAACCATTTAGGAAAACAACAGTACTTCTGCAATTCCCCTGTGGCGTTGTTCTCAGCTGGACTTATTTTAGCATCCATGTGCTCTTCATCCTCAGACATCTGGTCACATAACTTTACAATGACTTGATCATTGTTTTCAGTTGTGGTTTGTACAGAATCATCTTTTTGTACACTCTCTGCTTCCTCATATGACTCACAAGCAGCAATTCTTTTAGCCATTTCAGAGGAGAGAACCTTTATTTTAATAAAAGCAAAAGGATCTGAAGAGTCTGAGGAGTTACCACAGTCATCTAATTGAGGAGTCTTGTCTGCTGCAGGGTGCTGGAGCCGATCTTCTGGCTTCACATGTACAGACTCATCACTCACAGCTGGTGATTGCTTATTCAAGGACTCTAGCAAAGGTACCTCGTTTCTTGGACTATGATTTTCTTCTTCTAGTTTGGATGGTTCCCCTATTGCATCATAGCTCACTGTTACCATTTCACAGTAATCAGCAGTCTCTACTGATGACTTACTTAGAAAAGGCTCTTTTCGTCCTACTGTCTCTCTGAGCGAACCAGTCCATTTAGTTTTAAGATCTGTCCTCACTGGATTGTTATTATCTATTAAGGTACCATGTCCAACATTTTTGCTGTTTTTTTCATGCACAGTTAGTAATGCCTTTCCATTTTCATCTACTTGCATGTTTTTCTGCTGCTCCACTACTTCAACACCTACT
The DNA here is from genome assembly GCF_015220715.1 of Pygocentrus nattereri. Classification (NCBI taxonomy): domain Eukaryota; kingdom Metazoa; phylum Chordata; class Actinopteri; order Characiformes; family Serrasalmidae; genus Pygocentrus; species Pygocentrus nattereri. The sequence continues at coordinate 27,903,875 of NC_051221.1, read as the reverse complement.
TCTGGTGCACTATGAAAAGTCATTAAGGATGACGAATAACCATATTCCTCGTCATCAACTTTCTCATTAAGATTCGAAAAGGATGACTGGATCTCCTCAGGTGGTGCAGAGTCATGTTTTAAGATGTGAAAGTGCTCTGTAAGTTGGTCAAATTTCTCTTTTGGAATTTCCTGTAGTATTACAGCATCTTTGGTTCCACAATGAAGTTTGACTTCTTTCATGATGGTATAAATGTCTGATCTTACAGCCTCACAGAGATTTCGATAATCTCCACCCCAATACAAGTTTATAATAGTAGTTAAACATTCTTTGAGAGGAATCTCTTTCTGAGACTTTTTCTGCCTCTGTTCTGAATTAATGACCAATGCCTGTAATTTCTGAAGAGACCACTTGGTTACAGGTACAGAAGACCACCTATTAGTTGACTCTGGGTTCATTCTTGTTTCTGTGCCATCATAACTTTTGTTTATTGCTGTATCAACAGCAATGCTTTGGTCCTTTACGTGGGATGAGTGCACTGACTCCTTTCTCTCTGCACGAATGCTACCAAGAGGCATGGAGTTCAAACTTCCACTTTGGTTAGAAAGTTCCTCAGGAACTTCTCGTTCTGAACATTGAGAAACCTCAGTCATTACTGATTCTGATGGCATTTCCTGAGATGTATGCATTTGTGCCTCATTATTACACAAAGACTCTGAACAATTTTCATTTACCTTTGATTGTAACGGAGATGAAAGACAACTATGATGTGACTGCTCATCTGGTACAGTTCTTGTTCCATGGCCTCCTTCATTTCCTTTGGTTGAGTCTTGTGAAAATTCAGCACCTGCTATTACATGCTGAGCTAGAGGTGCAACAACAGCAACAGCTTTCTGAGGAACATGCTTGTGATGATGATGATGATGATGATGATTAGGCAATACAGCACTCCGTTGATGAGCCTGCGCAGATATGGAACGAGCATAAAAACTGCTCTTGCCAGACTGTCCATTAAAGTGTCTTATGCTATTATCCAATGTCCTTGTGTATGAGTTATCTGGTTTGACCAGATCATCTGCTGAAACAACATTTTCAGCAACAAATCCAAATCCAGTATTACCCTCACTCACCGTAACAAGAAACTGCTTAGTTTTTTTGTGAGAAACTGATTTATGTATCCTGCTGACATTCTCAAACTTTGACTGAATGGTCAGGGCTGGCTGGAAAGGCAATTTAAAGACTTCAGGGTGGTTTTTGCTACATTCAGAACCAAGTTCAGCTTGATATGAAACACTGAGTCCAAAGTCAGGATGATCTGTGGCCTTTCTCTGTTGGATACAGTCCTTAGGCAAGGTTCTACTAGTATTTTCTTGATGAGGCCAGCTGTGCATATTGTTGAGGCTCTCACTGTTCATAACATTCACATGTGCTTTATTTCCAGAGGATGGTGCTGGATAACCACCATGGTTTAGAGGTCTCTGAATTAAGTGGTCCCAGTGAAAAGTACTAGAGTGCCTTTTTCCTAAAGGGGACACCCATTCTGAATTATTATAATATTCCCCTGCTTTCATTAAAGTAGGCCTGGAAAGGTGTTGGGGTTGTGCCTGTGTCAACATCTGGTCACTCATGGCTTTCAGGCTTGGTGATGGTCTTGTCTCATAACTTCCAGGCATTGTATGTTCTTCATATGAACTGCTTTGTTTGTCCTTCAGCATGGTTTCAAGTATTTCTCTCATGTGGTCAGTGGTACAGTTTAGATGATCAGAAGTGCAGTCTTCAGATTCAGACCTTGCCATTGTTTGTGTGACCACGAACAGAATTTTCGTTTGGTAGATGTTATCTTCTTAGCCGAAGGATGAATGCTGAAACAAGCTGGGGGGGGGGGGTGACAACATTAGAATTATTACGCAAAAGATAACTCAAAATTGCTGAATCTAATAAGTCTTACCACCAAGTATTAAATAATGCTCATTGAAAGGATACAATACTTGACTTGGTCATGGAAAGCTTGTTACATACAGCTTGTTTAATAAATAAAAGGAACTTCTTAAATCAAGCATCAAATGCAATTCATCTCTAAAAAATGTAAATTCATACCTGAAACACTGGGATCATTTTTCAAAATGGAATGTCACACCAGTTTCATATCATCATATTACCAATGTTCTGTCTCTGTGGTGAGACTGGTATATCACTTCTGCTGTGTTGCTGTGTTTGATGCGCTTATAAATGTTTCATTTTTTATTACATGGAGCTTACAAGACACTCTGAAAAGCTCTTGTACAATGGCATGATACACTGCATGCCAGGTTTTTTTTTTGACTGCACCATCATAATGACACATGCCATGATAATCCTGTGGTGGCTGCATTTTTCAGGATCAGGCACTGCAGTTGTCCTCAACAGGCTGTGCAAGTTAAGAGAAGGATTGATGATGATGATCATGATGATTTAATCCTCACGGGCTAGATCCCATACTTCAAACAGAAGGGCTGTGGGCCAGATCAGGCCCACGGCACAATCCTATCTGGCCCACGAAAACCACAGTTCTACCACACCAGTGTGTTCCATCAAACACAGAGGTGTTTCAGCTGCAGTCCAACTACTATGAACACCTAGCTAGCAAGACAGGTGGGAACGTTACTTCCAAAAAGGAAAAACCTGTCTGTCTTACGAAAGAATACAACATTACAAACAAGATTTTTTTGAGCAACACAATGAAAACTGACTTTATCTTGGCCTTCTATGGAATGCCACACTGCTAAAGGATCAAAGATGGCTGTGTTACGTGGCTTTGTTGTGACAAACAGCCCACGGATTTGTCAAGAATTTCAATGGCCATTTTAGTTCGACACCCCTGGGCTAGAGCCTTTGCCATTAACCATGTAGACAGAAACTGTATGGAATATACCATGTAGTCTTAAAATATGTAGTGTTTATATTCACATCTAAAATTCAAATTGTTGTTCTTCAAAAAAATTTTACTTTAATTAGATCTATCCTGAAATAGCACTTACACTGTGTGATGTTAGCTGTGTATTTCTTCCTGTGGTGTAGAAGAGTGTTTATGTAGTTTGATCAAGACATTTTCAATGCTTTTGGATGTGTGCCCCTTTCATGTGTCTACTCTGAATTTGCCCCCCACTCCATCCCCAACTACATCAACCCTCATCCAAAAAAAAACAGAGAAAACTCAAGCTAAAATATAATTAATATGCTGCACATTACTCATACAAATTTTGCTTAAAAAAAAAAGTACAGCCATACCTCATTCAATGCGACAGCTGAGCCTGTTTGAGAGCACACCATAGGAATTTTTGGTTCAATATTAGACAGTCATAAATCGACCTGAGCGGTACTTGCTTTTGATGTAGGGGAGTGCCAAAAATGTTGCTTTGCATAGACATATACTTTTGCCTTCGACTCTATATCAGTGGCTGGGTTCGCCAGTTCAGGATACTTTGCCTTGACTGACAGTAAAAACTCTGGCAGCAAGGTTGAGAAAGAAAGTAAAAATAAATTAATTAATTAATTAATTTAAAAAAAAAAAAAAAAAAAAAAAAAAAAAGTGCCTTCAATGATCGGTCATTTTAAGGGTCCAGAAGAGCATCCTGCTGGTCTAACGACAACAAGCACCCTGCACTGGTGATGAGATTACGAACCCAGTTGTGCTTGATCCTGTCTTTGATGCTCAGAATGAAATGAAATTAACTGGGATGGTACAAAACAGGAAATCAATCTCCATCTCCAAGCCCTTTCTGAACGCTTCAGGAAATTATGAAGTCCTTCCACCCTCAACCTGGCCTCTCCATCATTCCAGTTCTCAGGAACCCATTGATTTGTCTGACATAAGCAAATTAGAATTTTTTTGCCCTGAAGTGATGAATTAAGGGTGTTAAGTCTAGTAAAACAGGTATGCAAGATCTGTAAGCCACTTCAAGTTGCACAAATAGGAAGATGCAAAATCAAGAAGGAAAATCTGTACTTCATCTCGTAATGAAAATATCCATTGAAGACGTTTTCCTCTGAAAAGCCATGCACAGAAGTAATGATTCATTTTCTGCCCCAATTTCTCTGCACAACAGGGCGAACAGTCTTGACTTCACTGTATGAGATGCTGTCTGTAGCACACTGCTGCAATGGCCTCTCTGAAAATCAGTGTGAGCAAAACAAACAGTAGGAGCTACATCATGAATCATTGCAATTAGTCTGTTTTTTCCATAACGGCACCTGCTCTGTCTGTGCATACAGCAACAACTAACGCAGCACAGACCCAATTCATCTAGTTTGTTAGTTTTTCAAAAATAGATCTCCTTGTGCATTTTCCGTCCAACGCACAACAAAACAGATCCTCAAGCAGTTTTCCTTCATTGCAGTAGCAAACAAAAACAAGCAGTTTGGATGCATTTGAGATGTCAAATTCCAAAGAAAATTTCTTCCCGACCTTGAGTCTATGTTAGTTAACACACTTCGTTTGCTGTCTCAGCAACACGACAGCTGGTGGTGTTAGAGAGTGAAATTTTCTCAAATGTTGCAGGCAAACGTAGCTTCATGCATATTTCTAGTAATAGCCATGGCTGCCAAACAAATGAGCATCTGCAATTGTATAGGGCCATTTTGCTTTGGCAATCAAATATGCCACTTCAAACGAGGCAGTCAGTGTTTTGGCTGATCACTGTCCATTTCTAAGCCAACAATGACTTTTTTGCAGCGAAAAAGACAACTGGCTTATCTTTCAACGTTGGATGCTTGGTATAAATTTCAGAGGTTTTAAACTGTCATTTGCCTCTAACCATGTAACACAATGTGAGTATTGTTCTTAATTTAATATAATGCATGTAAATCCATATTTTATGTACCTTATATCCTACTTTCTGCATTTGATGCAACCAGGCCTTTGGAATGAGCACCTAGCTTTCTCCATTGTGGAGCCCTCTACTTGATCTGGATGGCCCATCGGCATCTATGGAGTCTGGATGGATGGCTCACTTGTGGATTCCTTGGCTGAAACAATGCAGTCACTGTTTTTTGTCACTTGCTTCAATCTTCAGGTTAGTCCTATTTTTACATTTTGTTAGCTACCCGTCCATTTTTAAGACCGTGAGCTGGATAAACAGTAGTCACTGACCAATACGGTGCCAAAATAATTTATAGTAAATAATTGACTTAAATCAGTCAAAAGATGTCTAGAGCATTCTTTTTTCCAGCTTAAGGTTTTAATGCTAAACAGTGTTCCAGATTGCTGGTTAGTTGTGGCTGTGCTATACACAGCATGTGGGTGTTTGGCTGCTTTTAAATGGTGTAACTCATCTTCAAGAAGTGTACAAGCTGCAGATATCTGCTGATAAGAAGTTAAATAACCAAATTTAAAGCTTAAGACAAATATTGTTGACAACGTAGGCTGTATTCAATTTGAAAACTGCAATCTTTCAAATGACAATTTAAATTTTAAATAGCTTAATCTTTCAGCTCTATAACATCAGAATACAAACATTTGTAAAGACACTAGATATTAACCATGAACTGTAGGACACAGGAATGAGGCAAGACTGACTTGCTACCACAGACAAAGATTTTTCCAAGAAAAATTCAGTGAGGAAACAGGGGACCATTGAAGCATACAGTGCCCTCCACAAATACTGTCAGCCCTGGTGAACATGAGTGTTAAGAAGAAGGGTCTTCTTGGAAGGGTCTTCGTGTTCTCCCTCAGAAACCAGAGAATGAAGCGATAAACCAGCTCGGCAGAACCTGCTGAGACCCAAGTTAGAGCGCTCGGTGCAATGAGGAACAAAACACTCTCGTATAGAGACAGAGTTTATTCAACACAAGCACACAAGAGAAGGGTTAGTCCCCTCGTTTATACACACACAGCCCTTCCCATGTGCACGCAGGCAGTCAAGGGAGGGCTCAAACACATTCTAACATATGTCGTAACTTACATGTCCATACATGGAGTTGTTTCTCTCCATCTCTGGATGTGCTCCTTAGTTAGTTCAACATTAACGGACAAAACGTCCAGTACTTGCGGTATGTCAAAAGGGCAAATGAGTTGCACAATAAAAGAGGAACAATAGTTATTAACAGCCTATAAGTATGCACAAAGGGCAGACACCCGTGCACCCTCAGCAGACTTTGAGTTTATTAATACATGTTAGTCACTGGGGAAGAGACAAGCCAAAGTAGTCACTGTGTGCAGCCCCCAACTTCTGTCTCTGATGTTGCAATTCAGGTGCAGATGTCTACAAAAATAGTGGCACCCTTGAGGAACATTGGTGGTAAGCGTTAAGACTCCACAGGTATCCACGTTGCCTGGATGGCCTGATTAACAGAAAGCCCTGTAGCTGATGCCTTGTTTAACTGAGGATGCATTAGCTTACCTGCTATTACTAGACCCTAGTGAAAGATCTGATTACAGTGCGTTGGTCAGGGCACGTCAAAGATTTTTGGGCTGCATTTCTGGCCCAAGCTCCTTCAATCTGAACTGTGTAACCTCTGTAACAGGCAGGGGAACCATTAAGAGCCTTGGCTAATGATATTGAGCTTACATTCATGTCACCTACAGCTAACGTCCCCGAAGAGCTCTGGAGAAGGACGCGCAGGGGATGGAGAGGTGGAACAGAACAGCGCACGGGGAAGGTGAGGGTGAGACAACGGAGGCTTATGGAGAAGAGAACATGGACGTGAGATTGCTGGCTAATAAAATGGATGGGCTAACAGTATTAGCCAGGAGTCAGAGGGAGCACTGGGAGTATAGTTTAATGTGCTTTTCGGAGACATGGCTACACCAGGACATTCTGGATGACAACGTTTCCATCAATGGCTTTCAGACTATTTGGCCCAACCGGGGCTGCACAGAGAGGGGTAAGCGTAAAGGAGGAGGGCTTGCTGTGAAAGTTAACCGTTGGTGTAACCCTGGTCACATTACCATCAAGGAACGTGCCTGTTGCCTGGACATTGAGCTGTTGGCTGTTGGGCTCAGGACATGTTATTTACAGAAGGAGTTCTCCCACATTATTATCTTGGCTGTTTACGCCCCCCACTCGACATCGGCGTGTGACGCCATTTATTCAACCATAGCACGTCTACAAACTCAACACCCGAGTGCCTTTATCGCCATATCAGGCGACTAACCATATCGCTATGGCCAAGGCACTACCAAACTTCGCTCAGTATGTGGTCTGTCACACCAGAGAGGAAAGAACACTGGACCTGCTATATGCTAACGTTAAGGATGCATACAGTTGCTCCCCCCTCTCGGTTGGTCAGACCACAACTTGGTGAACCAAGTCCTTGGTATGTGATGAAGAGTCAGCCTGTGACCATGCGGACAGTGAATAGATAGTCTGAGTAGACTTATGAGGCACTGCAGGATTGCCTTGAGGCTACTGATTGCATCACAGACTACATTAACTTCTGTGTGGACTCCACTGTCCCAACCAGGACTATTAAATGTTACCCAAAAAACAAGATGTGCGTAACAAAGGACATTAAAGCTCTCTTTAACAACAAGAACAGCGCCTTCAGAGCTGGAGACAGGGAGGAGGTGAGAACAATCCAGAGGGAACTGAAGACAACTATCAGGAAGGCTAAGAACAAATATAGGAGGAAGGTGGAGTGGAACTCCAGCAGAACAACATGAGGGAGGTTTGGAATAGAATGAGGACCATCACCAGCTTCAGGTCCAGCAACAACAGAGGAGCAGAGTGCAGCATGGACAGGACCAACAAGCTAAATCTGTTCTTTAACAGATTTGACTCTACAGGCTCGGTCCTCCCTCGTCCTGCCTCCTCTGCTGCTGGTCCTCAGTAGCCACCCCCCCACCCCCCCCAAATACTCAATACCAAACTGTACTGTTCATATGTGTACGAATAATGTGTGTAATAACTCAGAGGTGCAATAATTTGAACAGTTTTATACAAGATGTTTCATATTTACCATCACGGTCACTGCCACTTTACTATATTCATAAGAATTTAAATGTGTACATATTTCAAATTTGTCTTAGTTTTAAGTTAAATTAAAGTGTTAATTCTTTTACATAAATGGTTGCAACTGTAATTGCAATTTCCCTCTAGGATCAATAAAGTATTCTGATTCTGTACAGAGAGAGGTAGCCCAAGACCAGGCATGGTAACCAAACAAGCTGCATGTCCACACAGAATTGGCCCATATGCACACACAACTTGCCAGAGGCCTGAAATTGGCACTAGAGAGATAAATGGCGTCAGCAGCTTCATGGTGCAGTCAGAGCTGTAGAGGAGTCAGGTGTGTCACTGAAGCCCGCATGGGCAGAGAAGATGACTGAACTGATTCAAAGATTGGTCATACCCACAGCCACACAGACAGAGGTACAAGGCCTAAAAGCAAGGAATGCTACAATATTAACATAAAACCTATATTTAAACTACAATGATTGAAAGATTAAACCTAACCCTCTCATCATGAAATATACTTCTCAAATCATTATGGGCCATAAGTATTGGTACCCTTAGAAATTATTAAAATCTAACTGAAGTACATTTACATTAATATTTTGTGTTTTAAAGCTCTGAGTGATTAGGATCACTTAAATGCTCAGCCATTACGGTTTCACCGGGGTATGAATACAGTGGAGTCAAGGACCAACAAACTCAGGCGCTGACAGCTTGCCAGACATTATTGGAACCTTCACTGGGGTCATGTTCTGTGGTCAGACAGAGCAAAAATAGAGCTTTTTGGCATCAAATCCAGATGTAGAGCTGGTATAGACACAAAGACAGCCAAAAAATGACCAAATCTCCCCTGTGAGGTATGGTGGTGGAACAGTGGTGTTGTGCAGCTTTTTCTCTTCCAAAAAAAGAAGGCCATTCTTTTCTTCCAAAGGCCCTGGACAACTTGTTCAGATACATGGCATCATGATCTCAATCAAGAGTGAGGAGATATTAAACCAAAACCTGACTGCCTCAATCAGGAAGCTTAAACTGGGCTGTGGGTGAATCTTTCAGCAGGACAAATATCCAATTGCCTGTGCCCGTGTTCATACATAGCTGGGAGACGAGCTCTCATATTGAGGTCTGAACATACCATGAACATACAGAACAGAGTGGCATGCAAGTGGCCTTAGCTCACTTCTGCACAAAAATTGGACTGGAAACATGGTATCTTGTCAGATTTATCTCATTTCTATCTGTATGTGAATGATGTTAGCAGTCATGTTCATTGTAGAACTCAGGAAGCCTTCAATGAGGACTACACAAAAGCTGTGGTTCAAGCTGGAGGAGGCTCTGTGCTATTCTGGGGTGTTTTACTTACCTCTGGTCCTCTGATTGAGGTGACAGTAACTTTGAAGAAGTTTCCTTGTATCTGGTACTGCCTAACAGCATCAAACCCTTAGACAACCACCTACACAAATTACCTACACAAACCAGCCCTCTTGTGCTCAAGGTTCAAAAGTTCACTTAAGGGCTTCTGCTTACAGAGTTTATAGTAACTTTCCATTCTTATTGTTAGAGAAAAAAAAAAAAAATTCAGTATTATATTCTATGCTCATGACTGTGTAAACATGTACATGTGGCAGACAAGTGCTATTTTTAAGCAGTACATTGAGACATAGGGTACTGGTGTATGCATTTACAAAAGCAGAAGATATACTCTGGCTTAGCATGATAAAACAGGATGAGTCAGATAAGAATAACAAACTATGTGCAGTTTCACTGCTGGGGTGAACATATAAAAAAAGGACACAACCAAAAGTGCTCTGAGCATTTGCATCTAGACTATGTCCTGTATGTAGTTTGCTCCCTTGCTGCAAGAATAAAAACTTCAAAAGACAACCAGTGATCCCAGGCTGATTATTTAAGAAGAATTTTCCTCACACTTATGTACATCCCTTATTGGTAAGAGAAAATGTTACATAAACTATGCGTACAGGACGGAGAACTACATGCAAGTAAAAACACAGTACCCAAAGAAAACATTTTTTTTAATTCAGCACTGTTATACCATTATCAGTGTAACATAAAAACTTACAAGACACACGTCAGTGTCACTGGTGTTGTTTATCAAATAGCGTTGATGTGAAGATGATGAAGGAATCTCCGCTGACACTGTCTTACTTGTATATTAAAAGGTTTATTACAAAGAAGCCCAGCATCAAATCAAGCACCATGTTTTGCTCGAGAGAGGGTTCTAAGCCAATATGAATCTCCTCTGAAAAACAACTGTAACTACCTGCTTTATATAGGTTGGTTGTTTTTGTGACCTTCGGAACTTCCGATACCACGCTGGTCATTTTGAATAGCACATAAAATAGTGATATTTTATACCATACCACCACCATACCATCCACTCTACGATACGGTGATGAGACACAAGAGCTCATTCAGCTCGAGACTCACTCTACCAAAATGCACCACAGAGCGCCACAGGAGGTCATTCTTACCTGTGGCCATCAAACTCTATAACTCCTCCCTCAGTGTGTGATTCACAAACTCAATACGAAACTGTTCATATGTGCAATAATAACAATTGTGTGTGCAATAACTAAGAGGGACACTAACTTAATTTAATAATTGTAACTGCTATATACCTGATGTTTCATATTACTATCACAATCACCGCCACCTTACTATATTCTTAAGTACTTAAATATGGTGTACATACTGCAAATTCCCTATATTGTCTTAAATGATTAGTAAAGTATTTATTTTTACATAAATGGCTGCAACTGTAACAACTGCAATTTCCCCCTGGGATCAATAAAGGAATCTGAATATTTACAGTGCAGACACAATGACGTCTGTTTCTTATTACAACAATGGTGAACAACTCACTCTAAATGTCTCTAGAAAGGCACGTTTAACACCAAACTACTCTAAATGACTTAGTTTAAATCTAAACCATTGAATGAATGTCATTTTACAAAATCAGTGGAGCTCCTCTTTAAATGAACTGCAAGAAAAGAAGTCATTTGATTTACGTACAAATAACGTGAGGGCTCACAGCAAAGCACACGTTATTAATACACAGAATGTGTTTGTTTGCGTAGGTGTGTCTCAGAAAGAGACAAAGGCAACTATAACGAGTCCAATATCATCAGAACCAGTTCACCGGCTTTTCTCTGAGGCTGCACTTCTGTGGGCTAAACCGAGCTGCTCCAGCTATCGAGCTACTGATTTAGTAACTGCTCAAAGCAGCTTTCCGCTGCTGAACACTACACGACATTTGAGCGACGTGTGTAACTCACAGTACCTCGAGTAAGGACTGGGTTCTCTCGGTAATCCTTATCGCGCGCTGTGGTCTTCTGTTCAGCGGGGAAACTCATCGCGACCCCAAAACCGAATGAGGAAGAACACGCGGATGTTTTTAACAGAAAGAGGGACAGATTTATCCGGAGCAGCGCGTAGACCCCGCCCACTCCCTCAGAGTGGGTCCCCTCTGTTCTGCCCGTCTGGAAAACCAGTTATTTAACCCCTTATGATTGCATGATTGACACCAAAAGAGGCAGAAAACTTGAATAATGTATTAACCCTCCTATCGTCCTCAAATATAATAACAAATTTGGTCCTTGGGGTCAATCTGACCCCAGGGACATTTACCTCCAGAAAATGATTTACAGAATATTGTTGACCACGTTTGTGTGACAGGCACTTTGTTTATTTGTTGAATTCATAAATAACCCCATGGAAATCAGTGAGTTGACCTGTCCTCTAGCGCCACCATCAGGTCAAACCTTTAAATTAGAATGAATTTATCTTGAATTTTTCATACAAATCTTCTCAAATTTACTTCTCAACATTAATGACCACAAGTCTTGTTTTGGTGATGGTGGATAGGACCTTTACTGTAGCGCCACCATCAGAAAAACTTTCAGGTTGAGAGCACATTCATGACTCTCACAGAATAACCATGTTGATTGATGTTGGTGACTCCCCCTTTCCTCTCATAAACATATTTATTTACTTATTTTTTTATTTACATATTTTTATTTACTATTTTTTGTAATATATTTGTGTCTAGTTACTTTAAAATCTCGCTCACTCCTCCTCATTTGTTATCCGGGCTTGGGACCAGCAGTGGCAGAGTTATAGTTTTTTTTTTTGAGGGGGGGGCATTTGTGAGACAGAAAATGGATAATGAGAACATGTCAGATACTAGTGAAAACATATATCATATATCAGTGGTGAACCCTGGGCATCTTTCACCACCTGATTACCATTATTTTCCAGTCAATGAGTTTTTTAAAATCTCTGGCCTCAGCTCAAAGTTACACTGACTCCATTCATTTCTACCACTGTTTATGGGCCTTTACATATTTTCTTAAAATCATTATGTTGATTCACATATTTTAAACGATATTCATGAGTCTTGAGCATTTTTTACTGTATGAAATGTTTCTAGTGATGGTACATTAGATTAAAGTATTTAGGGATTTACTCTATCATACACCACTGAAATAGAGTAAAATGAGGTGAGGGGGTGTTTAAGAGCATAAACAATTTGAGCAGGCATGAAAAGTAATAGGAACTAAACTTAAACAGAAGCATTCCATACATTTCTGTATGCAGTCTCTGTGGGCCCACTTTTCAAATTTAAACCAGAAACCAAAGCAAACCTTTAAGTCCAGGCCTCTTGACCACCACCACTGCAGGCCCTGAGTAGTCAGTTCCATGATTACACCCAGCTGTAACACCTTCAGTGAGTGGAAACAGATGGTACAGATGGCATAGATGGTGGGTGAGAGAGGGCGATTTTAAGATAATTGAAATAGGTAAATCGAATGTCCTGGGGTTTGGCCTTATGATTTTTGAAAAAAGATTATATATTTTCTTTATAAATGATGGTCTAAATGTCTGTAATTGGTGTAGCTGGTGAAAAATAATGGTTAAGATGGCATCGGTGTTCAAAGACCTGGAACAAAGCCAAACAGAAAGAACAAGGAGATTGTTGCTGATATAATGGAAGCAAACAAGCAGAATATGCCTGTAACTAATAAATAATGGAAGTCAGCCTTTATTGAAGAACTACATGCCAAAGATTTTTCTCTGATTGGGTTTTCCTATTTAATTGTGTATTAAACTGTGCAGAATTATGTTCTTTGTGGAGGATGTATTAATGTGTTTATACTTAATAAATCAACAAAATGTAATTTGACCAGGGGTGCCCAAACGTTTGCTTAAGACTTTATAATCATAATTTCTTATCTCTACTAATGCAGTTTTCTACACTACTCTAACATTCATTCATTCGTCATCTTAAACCTCTTGATCCAGCTAGGGTTGAGGTAGCTTTAGGGAAAGCAGAGAATTCCAGACGACCCTGTCCCCCACAACATTGCCCAGCTCATTCTGGAAGATTCCAAGCTGCTCCCAGACCAAACTGGACATATCATCCCTTCAACAGGTGAGTTAGCTAAACTAGACATTCATAGATAATAGAAAGTTGCAGCTGAGTAGGACACTGAAGAACATTTTGTGCAGACAGATAAAGGATGATTCACACCTTATATACTGTATATAATTAAATAGTGACAAAAATTAAGGATACAGGGTGCAACAGTGGTGGTATTTATATATACACCCACGGGCCACTTTATTATGTACTGTTCAGTTGCTTGTTAACACAAATAGCTAATCAGCCAATCACATGGCCACAACTCAATGCATTTAGGCATGGAGAGGTGGTCAAGACAACTTGCTGAAGTGCAGACTGAGCATCAGAATGGGGAAGAAAGGGGATTTAAGTGACTTTGAACGTGGTATGTTTGTTGGTGCCAGACAGGCTGGTCTGAGTATTTCAGAAACTGCTGATCTACTGGGATTTTCATGCACAACCATCTCTAGGGTTTACAGAGAATGGTCCACAAAAGAGAAAATATCCAGTGAGCCACAGTTGTGTGGTCGAAAATGCCTTGTTGATGTGAGAGGTCAGAGAAGAATGGGCAGACTGGTCTGAGATGATAGAAAAGCAACAGTAACTCAAATAACCAACCAAAATCTCTGAGTGGTGTTTCCCAACACCTTGCTGAAAGTATACAATTAAGGCAGTTCTGAAGGCAAAAGGGGGTCCAACATTTTACTAGCAAGGTGCACCTAATAAAGTGGCTGGTGAGTGTATATTACTGTGTAAAGGTTTTAGGCTGACAATGAATCTTTTTAAGAAACATGCAGGGTGCAGATGTTTCCAGTGCAAGTGAAAAGGGAAGTGAGTGAAAGGGAAGTGACTACGTCTGGGGTTGATGCATGTTTATTGAAATTACACAAGGGTTCTCCTGAACATTTACCCCTGACATGAGTTCTTGCATTGTTTTTAAGTATCATGTTACAAAATTCATGTTTGGCAGGGTTTTACTCTGCAGTTCATCATAAGCTTCATTCTGTTTGTTCTGACCTGCTGCTCTCAGATATCAGGTAACCCATTGTCAGATGATGAATGTCAATAATATTTGTGGTGTGGATGGAATTGAACAAATCCATATTATGGGTGGGGCTTCAAGGAGAAATCTGGAATAAAACCTGTGTTATTCTAACCTCAATCCCATCTTGTAAACTGTGCCGGTATATTTTGCATGGTTTGACCTTGATTTGTCTTAGTTTAACAGTTTAATTAGTAAATTAATTAATTAACAGTCCAACTGAATAGGATGAGCAGACATACAGTGTACAACTCCGTTTCCAAAAAAACAACCCTGTGCAAAATTTAAATAAAAACACAATGCAATAATGCCAAGACAACATCCCAAAAAGTTGGGATGTGGCATGTTAACCACTGTGTTTCATCTCCTCTTCTTTTAACAGCACTCTGTGTTTGAGGACTGAGGAGACCAATTGCAGTAGTTTTGAAATGGAAATGTTTTCTCATTCTTGCTTGAAATAGGCTTTTCAACTGTTTGGGTTCATAATGCACCCAGTGTTTTCAATCGATGACAAGTCTGGATTTCAGGCAGGCAAGTTTAGCAACTGGACTCTATTACTACAGAGCCATGCTGTTGTAATACATGCAGAATGTAGTTTGACATTGTCTTGCTGAAATAACCTACTTGAACAGACTGTAGACATTGTACTGTTTGGCACTTTATATTACAAATGTAAATGTGCAGTACTAAATGTACTGTTGTGTTTTTGTGCCTCTCCTGTTTGTGTTTTAGAAAACGAGCCTATAGCTGGGGCTAGCTGCTGTTTTCTGTCCTTTTGTTTGATCTATTTTATTGATTTATAGAATTTTAAAGACCAGACTGAAGGTGTTTTTATTGATTTTGAAGGTGCTTCTGCTCTGTATTCTAGTATTCACTAGATGATTTTAACAACTTGTCCTGTTCTTGTTTTTACCCTAGTATACAATATATTGACGAATGGTTGCTTAAGTGAATGTGAGAAGTTGTTTCAGGAGCTGGGCACTGATGACTGATTATTCCTTTAATGGTGGTGTTGGTAGGGTACAGTGTTCACTAAAATTTGCATTTCATGTGAAATGAAGTTGAGTGTCATAGATTTTAGCAAAATTGGTCTTTGTTCACATATGATTTTTGAATTGAAACTAAAATAGTGTGTCAGTCCCTAGACCTGATAATACTGAATGAAAATTGTGGAGCAACCACTTCTGGTATTACTTTTTTTTCAAGTAATATTGCAGTTTTATTATACTTATTTTAAATTGTCAGCTGAACTTAATAGTGTCAAATATTTTCTACTTTTATATACAAAATCTGTGGTGTGTGTGTGTAAATTGTTGCAGAGCTCCTCGTTGTTCTAGGTATAAACTAAGGGGTGGCGTAGTTGAGCTTACACTTTATAGAGGAGACCGCCACAGTGTGGCAGGAAGTTTCTTTTAAAAAAAAATAAATAAAGAAAATCTCGTTTGGACCCAATTGTGCACAAAAAGTGGAACATCTTTGGATATAATGGTGGCCAAACCAGCTCTTGGAATGTTAAAGAGGGATGAGTGAAAAAGACTTTATATAAGAACACAGTGCGTTTTTGCATTGGATTTCCAGAACCATGCCCAGGCTGAATGCTTTCCAATAAAGATTGAAGTCTGTGAAGGAAATTTGTAATAATTTAATGTATTTGCTGTACTGCTTGTAGGGTGTAAGACTATGTATGGGCAAAAGGTCATGGACATCCTGTCCTCTGGCAGACATTCTTAGCTGTCTAGATGTATCTAAGACATGATGTATCTTCATATAGCGATTGAGGTCGGTCATTCTATCTTACACCCCCAATACTTTTGCTTTCACAAGATATTCTAGTCAGCACATCTCTGATCATGCATACACAGCATGATCAGAACATGCTGCATGAATTCACAGCCTTATATGGCTATATTAATAGAAATCTGCCCAAGAGTGATAACAGCAGCTGTCAAACCTTCCCTTATTTGGTAGCTAGCCAACATCTAGCTTAGGGTATAAAACCCCTGAGTAAGGGAAACCACTCACTTTCTGGAATGGATCACTTTAATTTCCTAAATAAATTATTTTGCAAAACTTTGTTCTGTTGTCAGAATTTCCACAACGTCTTTTTTCTTTTTCCAACTTAACCAAGCATCTTGCATCTTTTTTAAAGATCCAAAGTGGAATAATTATTGGGCGCAGGTAAATTGTAAGCTTAAGACAAAATTCAATGTACATCCTCAGTGGTAGGAACCATGGGAAAATATTTTATGCTGAGGAATGTTGATCGTGAATTGTTGCACTTTTTGTCAGTGCAGTCTTTGATAGAGTGGTGAACCCCCCTCTTCATCTTTACTTCTGAAACAATTAGTTGTAGATGTTCCAGGTGTTTTTTAGCATTACAGAACTTTTTTTTTTGTTATGAAACTTGTTGCTGACATGAAATTTAAAATGCACATATATGAAATAGTAAAATTACCCAGTTTCAACATTTGATATGTTGTACTATTTTCAATTAAATATAGGATTAAAATGGTTTGCATGTCATTGCATCCTGTTTTTATTTACTTATTTTTACAGCATCCCAACTCTTTTGGAAACAGGGTTGTAGATCAGTCACAGACAGTAAAGCAGGAGAAAGAATAGTGTAGACACACATTCAATTCCAACATTGCATTTATTTATTTCATCCATGCAAGAATAATGTCTCAATTTCCTTCATGTATAACTGTTCTTTGGATATCTTTAGAATTCACTGGGTGACCGATATCAGCTGGCAACTGACGATGTTCGGCAGTCTCTTGAAATACCATATGAAGCCAGCAGAGTGTGATAGAGTGTAGACAGATTAAGAAATGACATTCCAAAGAGCCCAAAGTAAAGCAGGCAGTTTATTTTTCAGTTATTATTTCCAGAAGTATTCACTCAATCATCAAATCATTGAATTCCGGTGTTCCAATCACTTCCATGGCCACAGGTGTATAAAACCAAGCACCTAGGCCTGCAGACTGCTTCTACAAACACTTGTGAAAGAATGGGTCGCTCTTAGGAGCTCAGTGAATTCCAGCATGACAATGACATTACAGAAATTATAAATCAGAGTTTGTCATACATTTCTAATTTGGTTTTACAGCCCTGCTGTGTTAAATAATAATGGCCTAAAATGTTTTAAATTAATAATGTTATAGTGTCAGTCCAGCTTTTCATTGTAACTTTTGGAAGCAAATGGTTGGGACATTATCCTCTGTCCTTCTCTAAAACTCATTTAGAATCACCACCTAAAGTTAACTGAACATAAACCAAACCACACACATCCATTTTATTATTACATTAAAATAAAGTAATACTAAGATTCTAATCTGCCCATCAGATGTTTACATTTTGGAAACAACAAACATCAATAAACAATTGATACCCAGTTAAGTCATAATGTAAAGATCAATTAGATCTTCAATTGGCAGCAAAACATATTTAAACATGTAGAGAAAGGACTGTTTTATTCTGTCTATCTGAAGATTTCGTTGATAATCAATAATGATAAAATAATTTCCATTTACGTCATACAGAGGCATCGCTCTCAACTGGACTTAAACCATTTTTGAGTCCACTTTCTCCCGAGACCGTGACAAAACAAAGTAAAAAATGATGTCTAGACTGAGACAAGATGGAGACTGTTACTCAAGTACTACAACACTGTACACGTACATGAGAAATGATCAAATAAATATCATTCAAATATATTAAAATGTTTGTCAAGTTCTTAAATTATTCAATTAAGTTAGAGATAAAGATAAAAACAGGATGGCTGTTCTTTGAAGAAAACCATTGATTCCAGTAGGGGTCATTCTGAGCCCCTTTATGCATTTGTGTTTTTGGGACATGAATTCTCAAGTCACTTAAATCAATGCAGGAAACAAAATGTTCTTCTCAATAGCACACCTACGTACAGATATAATAATTTCAATAGTTTATTTTAAAAGGCCTCCCAGTGATACACAGGAAGTGGAACTAGACAAAGGGGGTTGATATAACTTCCAATCAATTCCCTTCTGAGCAATACCACTACAACATGGTACTGCTAGGTGATTAATGTTCTCTTCCAAAGGGGCAGAGTCACCTAGTAACAGTTCCTAATGCAACAAGATGTGCCAGCACACCTAGTGGACAGACAATGTCCACTGTGACACTGTCATGTGACAAGGGCAGAGTGTTACAAAGAGTGATACAATTTAAGAAAACTAACAAAAATATAAAATTATGAAAACTGTGTGTGTGGAAGGGGTACACTTTAAGATGTAGGTCATTAAAATACTGGTAAAAAACAAATGATCATCCTCATCAGTGATAACTGGAAGTAGGTAAAAATAAAGCCAGCAGAGCAGTGCCCAATAGATCTCTCAGAGCTGTCAGATAGGGAATAGCAAAGCTGTCTGGGTCTCGGCCATACCTCCACAAGCAGTGAATCCAATATCAGCATAAATAGCATAAATGAATAAATATGAACTCTCTTCTAACCTGTGTAAAAGCTGCTACTAAGTAAAGAGTGATGAAAGTTGCTTTTGGGCTTGTGTGGCCACCGTGCATTACATAAATGATGTAGAGAAAGACATGAGGACGGCCAGGAGCAGCATCTGAGCAGTTCTGCTGTTGGGCCCTGCTAGGACACAGCACCATTCATGTCTCATGCACACTGTTTTCTTTTATTGCAAATGAAAAAAAACAAACAAACAAAAAAAAACAAAGCAAGCCGTAAATGTGATCTTAAAGGATAATACAATGTGTACTGTTTTAAAAAATAATAATATATTGTCATTAAAATATGAACTTATTTTCTACAGATATTTGCTTGTCACTCATACACAAGAAATCTAGATTTTTTTTAAATCTTGAAATGAACATTATTTCAACACTATTTCTAGATCAGTATTCAAATATAAGCACCTTTGTGACATTGTCCATGTTAAAGCCTCTGTACAACAAGATAATTTTTTTTTGTTCTTATTTCTTTCATTGAAGCACATGAGTCTCTGGTGGATTTGATCTACTCATCAGAGGCTTTTGTCAGTGTTAGTGATCAGTCACACTGGCTCAAATGCACACTGTCAGTAAGTAAAGAGGTGGGTGGATGGAAATTCTGAAATTCATGTTAAAATTCAATGATTCGACTTGTCCCTCAGATTAGGCTGATAATAGATTTTGTAATGAAAAACTTTGTATTAAATTAGAGAGGAATGCAGAAAAGAAGCAATTTCACCAGTGATCTCAGACTTTTGATCCCCATTGTAGGGCAGTGCAGCAAAAGGGTTGAGAATTTAATGAAGCAGGAGAGAAGTGAACAAGCTTGGATGCTAATGGTGGCTGATATGGAAAAATACAATATCACAATACAGCAGTTTCACTATACACCACCAGAGATGTTCAGAGCTGCAGTGCAATTTCCATTCCTGGATTTTATCACTGGTAGGTATGACACTAGCTGTCCAAACAGTCAAATCAGCTGTTCAGTTAACTAGCAGCAAATACAAAAACCAGGACTGGAAACTTGATTCATTTCTGGAATTGTAGATATCTGCTATGTATTACAAAAATTAGCTTTTATGTTGTTTGTGAAAAAGTAGAAGACAAAATGCATTTTAAAAAGCCTATAAAACTGAGTACAAATAATCATTTTGTTCAAAAACAAACTAGTTTGTAATGAATAAAAAAAAAAAAAGGATTAAAGTAGTGTTTCCCATCCCTAGTCTTGTAGTACTCCCTATCCTGCATGTGCTTACTGCTTTCCCTGCTTTAACATCCCCCTACAACTCAGCAAAGGGTTGTTAATGAGCTGAGTAGTTGCATTCAGATGTTTTGGGATGTCTACATCCTCTGAAGAATGTGCAGAGCATGTTGTACTCCAGGACCAGGATTGAGGAACACTGGATTAAAACTAGAAATGGACGTACAATATAATGAGCTGACATCCAATTGGCAGTTTTTCCTTATGCTGGTTATGAAGTTACTATACACTGACTATTGTACTGATACTACCCATGATATTCTCAGAAAAGCGTATTGTTATGTAATTTGCCATGATAATGAAGAAAAACATAACACACACACACATACTCTACATCACTAAAGCAGAAACTGCTGAAGCACTATTAAATCACTATCTGCACAGAATCAAGTACAATGAGAGTAACTGAAAAATAATACAAGTCCAACAAATGATTGTACAGAGGACCAGGCCCACAAGTGTGCAGAAACATATCATCATGCAGCACAAGGCAAAGACAGTCAAAGCTCCTGACCTCAAGCTTTAGGAGTGCATGCTCTGTAGCTAGTTCTAGATCAGCCTGGATTACCTGACATGACATGTCTGCATTTTAAAAGTGAGGTAAATGTTTAATGACGACTTCATTTAGAACTGTACTTTAATAAATATAGTTTCAGAACAAAAACGCAGAGACATTCAAATATAGAAAATATACTGCACTGTATGGTTAATAAGACAAAGACTGATCAACAGTCACCACCATGTGTTCATATTTACTTTACAGGATCAAAAATACCTTTAAAATAATATCTGAACACTTTAAATACTGCTGTCTCCTACAAATATTAATTTATTTTAAGTATAATAAAAATAGAGATATTTTCTACCTTTGCCATAAAATGTGCAGGACAGACAGTAACAGCCTTTGGTGTGCTCAGGCAGTTCCCCCAAGGAACAGTAAAAATGAAGGTACGTAGCTATGTGACTGGATTGAAGGGGCACCAGGTTACCGCCAACACCTTAAACATGAACCATGCAATGTTTCATGATTTTCAAATGTAGATGCCAAAGAAACGTAAAAGATCTCTAAAAACACTCATAAAACAGCTCAACCAGTAAGCAGACAACAGGATTTAAAATTAAACAATGACTATCTATATTACAGAAATAAATATGAATTGTGATCCTTTTGATGCACTCTCAGAAAAAAGGTCCGACACGGTCACTGGGGCAGTACCCCTCTTGTCACTGTGGTGGTACCCTCAAGGGTCCATCTTAGTACCTTTAGTCAAGGAACATAACTGTACCAGAATCCATTGAAATTATATGTTCTAAGTTGTTTTGATTCCACACACCCCGTCTCGTCTCCAGGCTTTTTATTTTAATGCTCTGATTTGAAACATTTGGTAATGAAAAGGTACAAACATCTACTTTTCCACTAGGAAAAACTCATGTAAGGTACACCATTGGACCTTAAAACCACTGCTGTACCTTTGAGGGTACACTTATATTGTTTGTATCTTGATGAATGAATCATGTACCTACCTGGTACATTTATTTCTAACAGTGTGTATAACATTCCCTTTTCAGGAGACCATAAGTATTCGGACAATTGCTGTTTGGCCATCTGTGTGCCAAGGAAGCATTACTTGATGACAAAGAGAGAAAATAAAAGGTTCACAGTTCACTGTGACATTTGCCCCTACAGTCTGCTGATACTACACAGTGCAGTCCAAAAGACCACACTGAAAATATAGGAATGTTTTTATTTAATCTTTTGAAATATTTAAACTTTTGAAATATTCGAAACAAAGTTATGACAAGTTTATGGAACACAGAGCACCTTCCTGGTCACATCTGGATTCTATATTTCCATGTAAGCAAATCTATGATATTAACCATGGTAAGGCTTCTGCACGAGTTCAGATCTTTTTTAGTCTTATTCCTTCCCTTACAGTCTGAGGAAGATTTGCTCTACTCATCATAGACTTATGTCACTGTTAGTTACTTAGAGCTTGAGTGCACACTGTCATTAAAAAAATGGGACAAACACTTCTGAAAATTCTGAAATTGATGTAAACATTTAAAAATTTCTACTGTTCACTCAGATTGTCCTGCTGATAATATACTTTGTAATGGAAACTGTTTCATTAAATTAGAAAAAATGCATTTTCACTAATGATCTGACTTTTGGTCCCTACTGCAGTTCATTATGAGAACTAAAGAAAAGTAACTGCTAGTAAAGTGAGTTGTTATCAGGTTTAAAATTTATAATAAAGAGCATTAACATTGAAGGTGCTGAATTCTAGTCACACTCATACAAAAATCTCTTCAAAAATCAGGTAAAAAAAAAAAAATCACTGCCTTGTAAAAAGGACAATGCAATTCAATTACATAGTTTTTATTCCCACCAATAATGGAGAATCAAAACACTGACTGGTTTAAATTCTAATATCTTCAATAACCATTAATAATAGGTATGTAAAGGACTACTCCCATTAGGTTTGGATCAGTCATGGCTCTGTCCAAAATGAGTCCTCCCAGGCTGAAGACATACAGAAGGACAAGTGTTTACATTATTCCATATTTAAGGGAACCCTGACTGTTTAGATCTGTATGCCTTAAAACAGTGTACATGTCCAATATTGAAATATAATGTATAAATCGACTGGAAATGTTTTATTTATTATAAAAAAGTGGCAAATAGTCAAAATCCCTCTAAAACCCTGCACTATGATGATGTGATATGATTGCATTTCTTCTGGATTCTGAAGTCCTACATAAAATAAGACAATCAAATAAGTTTTTCTCTTGGGTAATGTCACATCCTAACTAAAGGTGTAAAGGCTGAATGACATATTTGAGTGTACTCATACAATTTATTTGATAACATTGGAAATGTACACCATATTGTATAAAACTATGACCACTACGAGAAACAAGGTGAATTGATCTCATCAGGTTTCTAAGGGTAATATCACAGTCAGTATCCACTGACCTACTGGTGACCATGGCTGTGATTATGGGCTTGCAGCTGCAGTACAGCAGCCTGCGGCTCTCTGGGTGACGTAAAGAAATTATTACCCAAACTGGCGTCAGACACAGAAAGAGAACACGCACCATATAAAAATACAGGGGGAGGGCTCTGTGGAGAAAGAGAAAGGAAGAGAATGAATACACAATTTCAAGAAAAGTACTGATTTAAGTTTCAAAAAACTCATTTACATGTCTACTATAAAAAGTAAAGCTATCAAAAAATGATTTGAATGAACACCAGTTTAGGGATGAGTATTGTTTAAAAAAAGATTCAATACCAATAACAGCACCAATACCTAACTTCAATACCAATTCCTGAACAATACTTTTCAGCATGCCTTCTTTTAAATACTAAAACATCATATATAAGGACATTATATTTCTATAGCTACAGTAAAACAAAAACATATTTACAGAAAGTATAGTTATGTCACACATTCTTTTCTCAAATAAGTTAGAAAATTCCAAAGTTCCAGTCACAGCATGGTGCCTAGCACTCTCTGAATGTATTTTAGACGACCAATCAACAGTCTAGATTTTGGAACAAGCATTCTCATTGGCTCCCCAACACTAATAAGATAAACTACTATAGGTATTGGATTAAACAAAATTTTAGCTTGACAATATGGAAGCAATGTGGTTGATGCCATAAAAGTGTTGAATATTGACGCCCAGCCCTACACCTCTTTCTTCCTTTTTTCTCTTACCAACAAATTCGAAGAACCCAGAGTGATGAGGTCACCAAAGCTGGCTGCAATTGGTATTGCTATGTTATCAAGGTTGATGCCTGCTCTCTTTGAGACAATAATTACTCCTACCATAATGATGCCTGTGGGAAACGGACAACATTGAGGTAAGTGGCCACTGTACCAAATGTACAGATAGTCAGCATATTATTGCATTAAACATGACAGACTACACAGCTCATGTATAATAGTTCTACTGTAACCATATGGTAAATTGGTTTGCATGCACAAGGATCACAAGTCCTGTGTCATCTGCACAGGCCAAATCTCATGACTGGTACCCAAACTTACTGATCCTGCCAGGGTGCATATATTTACCAGGAAATTACATTTAAACAATTAAACATACAGATAGTACAGACTAGTACTTAGAGTGTAAAACTTTGTAAAACTTTGTATCTTTCCACTCCTCCAAACACCAGCAGCTTCTTTAATTGAAAAGGAAATTAACTCTTTTTTTGTCTATTTATTTTTCTGAGTATCTACTTCTTTGACTTCTTGACAGCTACACATCCCATCAGACTCCGTGTTGAGTTGTCTTCTTACAGTGGAAGGATGGACAGAAACAGATCTGATCTTTTTCAGACCTGACGTAAGAGTGGATTACATGATGCTGCTCCTTATTCCATTCAAATATTGTATTCTTACTTTGCAACAATGACGCTGTGAACGATGTCACAACACTGCTGCAGCATAACAGTGCTGCATAGTTTATTACAAGCGTCTCATCATGAGCCCATCCAAGCTGAAGCTGCCAGAACAGCAAGGAAGCCCAGCACAGTAGCCTGAACCTGAGAGGCATAATGCAGAGGTGAGACTGCATTATTCAAAGAGCACATACGTAAATAATAGCACAGTGTTTCTCAACAGTCTTTAAGGACCAGTAGGTTGTCCACAATTTCATTCTAACCCAGCTTAATAATATGTGTTGGGATGTTTTGTGGGGGGGAAAAGTCCTTTTACTATGAAAAATAACATGTGGGAGAACTCTTATTATGAAATCTATTTAGTGCTTTTATGAGATTTTAATAAAATTATTACAATTATAACTGATGTATATTTATACACATGTATTTATTTTGTATACCAAAAATAAAATAAAATCATTTAATGATAATTGTTTATGTATTTCCCTTCATTGTGAGTAATTTGGTCCTCCATATTCATATAGTGTAACAAAATATAACTACAAACCTCATGCCTCTTTAATACTGCTCATTCCGCAGAGGGTCCATTGAGGTGAAAAAGCATATAACTCCTGGATCTTTAAGTGATACTTTTTTAATCCCACAAATGGGGAACTTCCACCTCCGCATTTAACACATCCGTGAAGTAAAACACCACATACACACTAGTGAATACACACACACCAGGAGGCAGTGAGCACAACTGCCTGGAGCGGTGGGCAGCCCTATCCACAGCACCCAGGGAGCAATTGGGGGTTAGGTGTCTTGCTCAAGGACACCTCAGTCATGGACTGTCAGCACTGGGGATCAAACCGGCAACCTTCCGATCACAGGGCCAGTTCCCTAACCTCCAGTCCACGATTGTCCCTTTAAACCTGATAACACAAGTGTTATTTTTTCACAGCATAGTGCAAGGTTTCACACTGAAACCACGACCATGTGACAGAAGACAAAGAATATAATTAATATGTGACATACCACAAACCCTTAGT
This sequence comes from Pygocentrus nattereri, assembly GCF_015220715.1. NCBI lineage: Eukaryota > Metazoa > Chordata > Actinopteri > Characiformes > Serrasalmidae > Pygocentrus > Pygocentrus nattereri. The sequence continues at coordinate 27,878,310 of NC_051221.1, read as the reverse complement.
GAGTCACCAGAAACAGATTTAAAAGAAATATGTTAGTAAACAGAGAAAATATTGGTTATTTAAGTTCAGATTTAAAAGTATGTACAAACAATATATACCAGACTGAATAATAGATGAGAATGAAGCTGAATTGCATTAGTTATGCATTAGTTAGTCATGTTCTCAGCGCTGTAGAAAGTCTTAATGCCAGCATCATCTCCAGGTTCCCTTTCAGGCCAAGCAATGCTGGCACCAGGATGAAAATCTGTTACTGTCTGAAATACGTCCCAGTGCTGTGTCGCCCACACAGAGAGATCTCACTGACTGACATAGTGCTATCTTCCAGTGTGTATCTTTCCTCCATTTCCCCCATAGACTGCTTACCTGCACTACTGCCAGGTGGAATGGAACCAGGCTCTGAAGCACTGTGGCACAGACTGATTCATTATGCATTGCTGGTCCATCGACTGCCCGTTGTTCCTCACATTGCAGTGGAACAATTTCAGAGGCCATTGATGACCACAGACGGCCATTAGGAAGCAGTGGGTCTGACTCTGAGTGTTCTTTCTCTATGTTGCTACTCACACTCTGGGTTACACCTGAGGATCTATCAGATCTTCCACCCCAAAGAGAAGAAATATCTGACATTCAACATTTCTAGCCCCTAAATCAGCTGATGTTGGTTTTCTCACATGTTGATTAGGATCACCAAATGAATCCATGGTCTTTGTCTTTACCACTGACATATAGGGTATAAGACATCTGCATAATTTCTTTGCTTTAGAGAATGTTTTATTCATCAAGTAGGCCTACTAAATACACCAGATGTAGCCTATACTGACTTTCTTCAAGTCCAATGCATAACTGTGTATCAGTACATAGAAACCTAATGTAAAAATCTAGTGCACACCACTACACAGCCCAGTTCATTAACCTGTGTAAATTATTTGTGGAACTCGGTATTTAAACAAAAAAGACAATGACTTACCTGAAGGCAAAGCAGCAACAGCAAAACTTCAATGGAATGACGGCAAGTCTCTGTCCACTCCGAGTCTCTAAGCCTCACGTTACTGCATCAGCCTGCTGCTGACCAACAAGACAGTGCAGGAAAGACCTCGATGCTGATTCCGTTCATCAGACCTCATCTGGAGTTGGCACAGCAGATAAGAATCTGACTTACAACTGAGCAAGACTTGTTCACTCGGAGTTGACATCAACACCCAAATTATACGTTTAATATATACGAATAATACGAATACGTTTCTCCAGCATTTCACACCGAACCACTTTCAATGGGTTTGTTTACATCTAAACCGCTAAATCATGTAGAAATTTTGAAAATTGGTGGAGTTCCCCTTCAACTTATCTAACTATGCTGAAAAATCCAACTTTATGAAATACCCTTCTGGTTATTTCACAAAGCAGGATGAGATCCTCTCTCTTCAGTAAATCAAAACTGTTCATCCTTATCAAATCTGACCAGCATTAGCTGTCCTAACTTCACTGTTATAAAGCACCTAAACATTGTTTTGAAAAGTAAGTCATCTCCCATCGTCGTGAGCTTTTACTCTAAAAAATCCCTGCGAGCTCCACACCGGAAATTCATGCTGTTCAGCAAATCATGGGACCAGCAGAGAGTCGAGGGAGCCGGGGGCGCTGGGGGAGCCGGGGGCAGTGCCGTTCAGCTCAGCTCAGTTCCCCGTTCACTGTCGTTCGCTGTCTGTAAGCTGCGGATGGCAGCTGTCTGCTCGGTCTGCTAGCTAAGCTGCCCGGGCTAGTACGCAGGATGGCAGTGGAGTCGTTGTCAGCCGACTGGGAGTTTGATCGCTTTGATGACGGATCTCAGAGTAAGAGCTGTTGTGTCTTGGTTTCATTTTGCTGGAGCTAAAATAGCAAGAACACGTCTGTTGAGTTAGCTAGCTAGCAGGCTAACAGGCTAGCTGTGTAAGTAAATTTGTCGTTGTGATTTTGGTCAGATGATCAGACTCATTCGCCAAGCTGTAATTTCAAAATGAATAGTCAGCCTCTAGAGCCCTAATATAAAGTGTCAACAGACATGTTGTTTTCATTAGTGTCAGAGGTAGCTAGCTAGCCAGCTAGCTGTCATCACTGTGGCTCAAGTTAGCGTCTCGTGATCTGCTGATTTAGGAGCCAGGCTGTAAACACTGGTTGCTTTCTGACAAAATAGCCTAATTTATCGACCCAGCGATGTACAATCCAGTGATGTTTTTAAATGAAGTCTTAGCACAAATACGGTACAGCCAGGGGAAAGTTAAAATAAATAAACAAATAAGCAAATAAAACTGAAAAAGTTAACGGAGCATATAAATAGTTATACAGAGAAAATATCGACAAAATAAAGGAGATAAGTAAGACAAGATATTAAATAATAATCCACATATTCGAGGAAGTGGCAAAATAAATGTTTAATCTTTGCACCTTACAGTTATGTGTATATTACTTTGACAATAAAACGCTTAGATTACATTTCATCATTTTTCAATTCATTTTGATCGTTTGTAAACCCAAACAAAACATTTTTCTGGATTACATTCAAATGCAGTATAAATAAAGTCCAAAATTAAGTTACAAATAGCCAGTTGTTCTTAAAGATGTTGCAGTGAATCGCCATAACGTTAGTGTAATCCCACAATCCATCTGAAGGGGAATTCCACTGATTTTTCTGAAGTTCTGTGTAACTTGTGGTTAAACGTTCAGAGTTGTTAGGTGTAAAATGGTTAATTTGCAGAGACATATAACAATTCACATTTCTTTACAGTGGTGGTGATAGGAACCAGAAGTCCAGATGCCTGCAGTGCAAATATAGCCAATTTATTTACTATCCAAAACCACTAGTGAACCTACATGTGTCCTCTTTATATGTAACGCTGCTGATGATAAAATAATGGTCAGTTTTCTTTGGGGACCATTTTGTTTTAGAAGACCCTTCATGTGTCCCTCCACCATGAATGGATTAACATAAGTTGATTTTTGGTTTTGACCAAAATTGTATCACAAAACTCAGACATTAGGCAGGATATTCATAACCATTTCATGTACAACCCCAATCCCAAGTTGGGACGCTGTACAAAATATAAATAAAAACAAAATGCAATAATGTGAAAATCATTTAAACCCTATATTTCATTGAAAATAGTACAAATACAACATAAAATTTCTCAGTTAAAACATTTTTTTTTTTTTTTCAAAATACATGCCTATTTTGAATTTGATGCCAAAAACACATTCCAAAAAACACCTCGTGGTTAATTGGCAACAGTAACATGATTGGGTATGAAAAGAGCATCTCAGAGAGGCTGAGTCTTTCAGAAATAAAGATGAGGAGGTGATCACCACTCTGTGAAAGACTGCACAAGCAAAAATTCAAGAATAACTTTTCTCAGTATAAAATAGCAAAGAAATTTTGCTTGTCATCATCTACAGAACATAATATCAAGATTCATGTTTATGTATGCAAGGGACAAGGCCAAAAAAGCAGTATTTGCTGGCCATGTTCTTTGGGCCCTCAGGCAGCACTGCATTAAAAAATTATTCTCTAGTGTAAATCACTGCATGGGCTCAGAAACACTTCTGAAGTATCACTGTCTGTGAAAACGATCAGTCACTGCGTCCACAAATGCAAGTTAAAACTCTAAAACTCAGAGAAGAAACCATATATAAACAGGACCCAGTAATGCTGCCACCTTCTTGGGGCCTGAGCTCATTTAAAACGTGCTGAAGTGAAGTGGAAAAGCGTCCTTTGGTCTGATGAATCAGATCAAATTTATTTGTATAGTGCTTTTTACAATTGATGTTGTCACAAAGCAGCTTCACAGAATTACAGTAAAGACAAAGTTTTAGTATGCATGCAAAAACCCCTAGGTGAGCAAGCCAGGAGCGACAGTGGCAAGGGAAAATTCCCTCAGAGCTGAGGAAGAAACCTTGGGAGGAACCAAGGCTCACAAAGGGTGACCCATCCTCCTCTGGACATCTGTCTCCTGTCACCACCTCTGTGAACAGTTCTGACTTGATCAGTTTCTCTAGAGTGGAGCATTTCACACCAAACTACTCTGAATGGTTTTGTTAACATGTTGATCATTTTATTATGCTGTAATTTTGAAGAATCTGTGGCGTCCCCTTTAACGGTTAATATGTTAAATATTAGGACCATAACTGACAGGAAAGAGATCTTCTACACTACTGCTGCTGCAGCAGGAAACCGTGGAGGGAATGTGAGGATGGAGAGATGATTTTATGACTGCTGGTGGTTAAATCACTTTTAAGCAGTAAATAGTAATGGTTGTGCTGTTGATATTTGTTGCTGAGTTATGGTGCTTGACCCTGTCATGTTCCAGAAATTCACACTGAAGTGCAGCTGAAAAACTATGGGAAGTTCTTGGAGGAATATACATCTCAGCTCAAAGCTATTGAGGAAGCCCTCGATGACTCCATAGGAGATGTTTGGGATTTCACTCTGGATCCAATAGCTTTGAAGGTCCTCAATCATTTGACTATCATTTGACCAGTTCTTAAAGCTCATAAGGTTTTCTCTACCTGCTTTCAGAGACTCAGGATTTATCCTGTTACTTTTGTTTTGTCTCATTACAGCTTCTTCCTTATGAACAGTCCTCACTTTTGGAGTTAATTAAAACAGAAAACAAGGTAGGACACAGTTTATTTAAGATTGCTTTGAACTGAATGTCCAAAGGGGCATAAACCTATATTGAAATGTATGCTGGACTTCTTGTGTGCTACACATTTTTATTTGAGGATAAAAGTGATTCCATTAAAAAAAATTCCCCTTTAAATTATATTAAGCGATGTAGCGATGGATATATTATTGCTGTCATAACAGAATGTCTCCAAAATTGTAACTTTGCAGGAGAATAAAATTGTGTATTCACATGCATCACCTGTATCACCTAATAGGCTGATTTATTGGCTGTAATTGATTTCATGTCACAGAACAATGTTTGAAAATGAATGATGTTATGTGCTGTTTCTGTTTACTTAGGTCCTTAATAAGGTCATTACAGTGTATGCAGCTCTCTGCAGTGAAGTTAAGAAGCTGAAATATGAGGTATGTGGCAGTGTGTTGTGCTGTATTAGTCAAATAAATTGCACAGTATTGCTGTGACATGACATCTGGTAACATTCTGCATTTTAGAAGCTGAAGAAACAATAGTTCTTTGTCAGTGTTTTTGTATTATAAATGCTTTGATAAAATGATATTCTCCCATATTTAGGCTGAGACAAAGTTCTACAATGGTTTGCTGTACTATGGTGAAGGAGGTAATCACTTTATTCACTCTTATCCTCACTTACAGTTGAAATGTCACTTTGTTGAATTGTTGTTGAATTGTAAACAAAAATCAAGGGAAAGTGGAAAAATACTTATCAATTTATGAAATACTTATGTTTTTTAAGCATACTAAGCCTTCTCAGATATTCCAGCTTATGCCATGAAGTAGGTTGTCTAAACACCAGTAATCTAATTTATTTCAATGTCATGGTATTAGATCGGCTATCAACTGCAGCTGACAATGGATATTGTATATTGTGACATAATGTGACATAATTTATCATGATAGTGATACATTTCAACACACTGCCCACCTTTACATCAGATGCAAATCTGTGTAAATCTCAAATTGAAAAGAATTACAAGAGGGTGTTTTTTTTGTTGTTGTTGTTGTTGTTGTTGTTGTTTGTCATTTATATTGACCGTGTGGAGGGCATCCCCTTCCATAACCCCCAGGCACCCCCGAAACCAAGTCCTGATTTTGTTATTGCTTACAAACATCATATTACTGTTCAAAATAGCATATCAACAAAGAGGTTGTTAACATAGTGGCACGTAGTATGTCATTCACTGAGGTCCATCTTTCTCATTCTTGAATGCTGTCCTGGTTGAACCCTTCTGAATGTTTAGGTTTTTTTGTTTAGTTTTTTTTTTCTTTCTTTCTCAAATGGCAGTGTCAGACACGAGTGTGGTGGAGGGCGAGTGCCAGGTTCAAATGGGACGTTTCATCTCCTTCCTGCAGGTACATAGATTTTTGTGCCCTAGTGCATCTTACATCATGTTAGATAGCATGTTGACTTGCTAAACCAGCCAGCCTTCCACTGAGTTATTGTAATGACTGAGTAAAAGCTGCGCTGCCCTGACCTCTCTCTTTCTCTCTCTCTCTCTCTCTCTCTCTCTCTCTCTCTCTCTCTCTCTCTCTCTCTCTCTCTCTCTCTCTCTCTCTCTCTCTCTCTCTCTCTCTCTCTCACTTTCTCTCTCTTTCTCTCTCTTTCTCTCTTTGTCTTTCTGTGATTGCACAGGAGCTATCTTGCTTTGTGTCACGTTGCTTTGAAGTTGTGGTAAATGTGGTTCACCAGCTGGCTGCACTGTACAACAGCAACAAGTGAGGTCTTCAGTACTGTAACATTTATTTATTTATTTATTTATTATTAGTCTGTTCTCCTCCATTTTTAATGGAAGTCCCTCATTAATTCTAAATCCTTTATTTTAGAGGTGCTACAAAAATCATCGAGTCAAGTGGAGTACATTTTCAGGTCTTTTTTTTTTTTCTTCATTTAATTTTATTAATTTTATGAGCTTTGTTCATTTGGAGCACTTAATGTGATTCATTGTGTGCTGTATTGATTGGTGTGGTTTGAACAGACTGTGTATGAGCACCTGGGTGAACTGTTGGTGGTTCTGATCACCCTGGATGAAATTATGGAAAACCATGCCACACTGAGAGACCACTGGAAGATGTACAAAAGGTGAGTAGGGCATAGAAGCTAGAAATTGTATCAGGGTAAGTATTTGCTAGAATTTGATTTGATTATAATAAAAGCATTTAAGCAGATGTGACCATCCATATGTACATATTTTGGTTGGCCTGTCTATATGTTGTCAATTTCTGCAGTACCAGTCTTGCTATGCCATCATGTCTGGTATACCAACCAGATGGACTATTAGTATTGTTGCAAAATGTCTTTTTGTGGAAATATGTACATATGAGAATAAACTTTGTTTTGACTTTGTAGATTACTCAAATCTGTCCACCATAACCCTTCTAAATTTGCTATTCCGGAAGAGAAACTGAAACCATTTGAGAAGCTTTTACTGAAGCTGGAAGGCCAGCTGCTAGACAGCATGATCTTTCAGGTTAGTATGATGGATTTTCTTGTAATTTTGGAGTTTTGGGCAAGTATGCTTTGTTCACTGGTGTCTAAATAATGTCAGTGATGTTACAGAGGCTTAAACTAAGAATACATTGTGAGGTCCTTAAATAATAGATAAAAAATACCCCAACATAATATACTCATCATAAATGATCATAGTTTCCCAAACAGGGTGACTTATACATACCAGACTTTTAACTGAACAAGACACAAAGGAAGACATTCTTTAACATCAATTGGGAGAGCATGTCTAGGGAACACAAATAGGGGAACACATCAGAGTAAGGCACTGGCATGTTGGAGAATTGTAATGTGTGTAGGCCATTTATGGAGCTGAAGGTCACAAGACTCAGCTTCAGATTACAGGGCTTTAATTCTCTTTAGGCGGAGAGAATCGCTAAGCTTTTGTCTGATTTCATGTTAATCTCTCCCATACTTCCTGGTGTTGGTTCAGGCCTAGGCAGTCTAAAACATAGCCAATAAATCTGCAAATCTCATTGGTTGTTTAATCATCTTTCTCCGTAGCTCAAAGAATTCAAATAAAACCTACTAAAACTACTTCTTAAACCTATTTGAACTACTACTACCAGCTAGAACCAGAACATGTACACCAGTGTGGAGGTATATTGGGGGGCTGGTATGTATTGTGTGTAATGATGTACATATGTTTTTCTGTTCCTGGTAGGCTTGTGTTGATCAGAGATTTGATAATCCAGCAGAAGGTGTATCGGTCTCTAAAAACAGTGCCTTTGCTGAGGAGTTTGCCCAAAACATTCGCACTATTTTTGCCAATGTGGAATCAAAACTTGGTTTGTAGTTGCTTATTTTAAGTAATCAAATAATGAATAATACCAATGATATTGTTTTAAATAAGTAGTGTTCTATTAAACAAATGACAAATAAGTATATTTTGCAAGAAATCAGTCACTTGTGATGTATCCCCAGGCTCTAATATCATTTCTGTTTTTTCTGTTCTCAGGGGAGCCTGCAGAGATTGACCAAAGGGATAAATATGCAGGGGTCTGTGGCCTCTTTGTCCTCCATTTCCACATCTTTCGAACTGTTGACAAGAAGCTCTATAAGGCTCTTTTGGATGTGTGTAAAAAGGTTTGTCAGCCTGTCATTTAACACTGTCTTCATGTATCATTTTGCCCATCCAGAGGCTTCTTCCTTTTGCCACATTGGTTTTAAACATACAAATGTTTGTCTTGAAATAAAATCTTCAGACTAACATTACGGACTCTGTGCATAACAGCAGCAATTGAATATACTTAAAACTCTTGCCTTTCTCTTCAAGGTCCCTGCAGTGACACTCACTGCCAACATAATCTGGTTTTCTGACACCTTTTTAATTAACAAAGTGCCAGCAGCAGCCAAAATGATGGATAAAAAGAGTCTCCAGGCCATTCGAACCAGCAGAGATACCTTCTTACAACAAAAGGCACAAACATTAACCAAGTGAGTTTTTTTTTTACTACAACAAATTTAATTTAAATACATGTAATGTAATGTAATGAGTTTGCACCAAGGAAACTGTGACCTGTTTTCAAGTGAGGTGAAACCTTCTTTTACAATCATCGACATGCCTCTGTTGTCAGTCTGAGACCGTGTCTCCTTTTTCTCCAGGGATGTACAGTCTTACTATGTGTTTGTGAGCTCGTGGATGATGAAGATGGAAGCTATCTTATCTAAAGAGCAGAGGACTGACAAACTTTCAGAAGACCTGAGCAACAGGTGCAATGTATTTGTGCAGGTAAAAAGACCATCTATTTAGAAAATCTGGATTCTATCTAATAAAGGGGACAGGACGCAGCTATAATTGAACCACTGACTTACAGCCGCAGTAGAAATGTACCTTTTTTGAACTGCTTTATGTCCCATGCCTCAACATTAGACACTATTTCCTGGCCAAAGCTGGAGTTGGGAAGTATCACTGTACAATTTAATGTTTTCCTGCTCCAGCACACCTGATTCAGCTCAAGATGCACGAATCATTGGCATCAGCACTTCAAGTTTGTCCAGAGATGGTGGAACACCAGTTCCCTCAATTGTGCTATCATTCTGAAAGAATTAATATATAATTATATTAATATATATTAATATATAATAAATAAAGGATTAACAAAGGTCCAAAAAGGTCCTGTGTATGAGATTTTCATAGTGATGACTAATTTTCAATATATTATAACATGTCAGAATGGAGCTTCTAAAGACACTGTGCTTTTCCTCAAGGGAATCCTATATGCCTACAGCATCAGCACCATCATAAAAACCACCATGAACCTGTACATGTCCATGCAGAGGCCCATGACCAAGACTTCTGTGAAGGCCTTGTGTCGTCTGGTGGAGCTACTGAAGGTAAACATTTCTTCTGTGCTATTTTAGTGCTGATATGCTTTCAATTAACTGGTCCCTTTTTGTTAAATCTCTAAGTTGTCTCTTCATTTATAAGAAAATCTAATTTTATTTTATTTTTTTAAGGCAGTACAGCACACATTTCACCGGCGTTCTCTAGTAGTGGCAGACTCTGTGTCGCACATCACTCAGCAGCTGCAGTCACAGGCTCTGACCTCTATTTCTACAGCTAAGGTAAAGTCTTTTCTCTTTGGTGTCTTCCTCTGGAGAAAGTAAGCATTAATTAGCATAGAGATACAGTGATGATTATTTCATTGTATACATTAATGATACACACACACTTAAATATTTTATATGTGTCTTCTGTGTTTGTACCACATTGTTCATTCATCTGCCTTATATGTGTACACAAAAAATTAATACGGTAGCTCTTTGTTTTCCTGTAGAAAAGAGTGATCTCTGATAAGAAGTACAGTGAGCAGAGACTGGATGTGCTCTCAGCCCTAGTTCTGGCTGAGAACATTCTGAATGGGCCGAGCACCAGAGAAAGAAGACTGGTGTTGTCTCTAGCGCTCAGTGTGGGCACTCAGATGGTAAGAGTACAGGATGCTTCAGTATGGAGTGCTCTAGAACTCTGTGGTTTGCATAAGGGCAAAAGCCTTTTTAATGAAGATTTATTTTTAATGTGCTGTTTTAATGCTACTTATATACACAAAAATGATCATATTAATCTTGAAGGAAGCAAGTTACTGTACATATCAGGATTTTAAGATCTCCCTGATCTCTTTTTTTGATGTATTAGTTGAACAGGACACTGCATGATCATGAGGCCTGAACACTTTGCATTGGCTTCCTATAACTAGTAGTTCAAAAGCAGCAGTGGTAGGCTTCCTTTGGATAGAGGAGACACATACTGGTCCTCAAGCTGCTACTGAGAGTCTAAGAAGGCTAAATATGGAGGAACAAGTAAAAAGCTTTCACTGAAAAGCTAATGCAGTTATCTGCTTTCAAATATTCTATATTTTTATGTTTCACAGAAAACCTTCAAGGATGAGGAGCTTCTTCCTTTACAACTTGTCCTTAAGAAGCTGGACCTGATCAGTGAATTAAGAGAGAGGTGAGACCCAGTGTATATGTTAAAATAATGGTGTATAAATATCAATTTTCTCATCATTTGGATAAGAATAGCAATTAATTTCTGTCATCATGATTATGCAATTTCTAGTTATAATTTGTCTTTTTTTGTGTTTCTGTGTGAGAGTACATCTTTTTGTGGAAAATAATAAAAAAAATGAGGAAGCTTTTGAATGTGTGGAACTACTGGATATGTCTGTTTTGCTTTTATTCCTCAATAAAAAGAAAAAAGAAAAAAAAAGAATAGCAATTGATATTTAGACTTTTAACCCTAAAGGCTAAGCAGGTACATCTCCTCTCCTTAGGGTCAAAGTTCAATGTGACTGCAGCTTTCTCTACTGGCACCGTGCAATCTTTCCCATTTACCTGGATGATGTGTATGAGAATGCTGTGGATGCGGCAAGGATTCATGTAAGTCTTTTGATCTTCGTTAGTATTCAGAAATAGCTAAAGGTGAAGTAGTTAAGCTATAAAAGCTTATATCCAAATCAGCACTCTCATCTTCTACTGAGTGCTGCTTCCTGTAATAGTGCTTTTTCTTCTAACTGTCCAGTCAATAATTTGTTTTTCGATGACTCCTCCTTGTTTCCTCCAGTATATGTTCAGTGCTCTCAGAGACAGCGTACCCACCATGTTACACGCCAAACACATGGAGTCCTGTGAGCAGCTGCTGGAGTGCTACGACAAAGAGATTATAGATGTCTTCAACGAGGTGAGGATCGAAGAGTGAGAGAGCTGTTATGGGGCTTAAAATGGATTAAAATAAAAAAGAGTAGTTCTAATGTAGGTTCCCAATACAAATGCTGTCACTATCTATTGTTGTTGTAATTGCTTAACATACTGGTTATTATAATGATAAATTGAGTAGTCAAATTGAATTGAAGCCAATGAAAATGGACTTAACTGTAAAATAAATCTTGTGGAGCCTCTTAAAGATTCCCAAAAAAATATAAACCAGGAAGCTGTTAAAAAGAGAACTCCAAAAGGAGAACTTCAAATATTTGTTATCGTCGTGCAAATCTCCATGTAATTATCATTAATTCTCAAGGGAAAATTTTGATTGAGGTTTCCTCAAGTAATTTGGTTGAAGAGTCTGAAGAGTTATGACAGCCCAGGTTTACGCTGATGGAGGTGGTACATGCATTTGAGCACAAAATCTCTGAACAGTCTTTTCCTTTTGTCAGCATTTGTTGGACAAACTGTGTAAAGAGATAGAGAAGGATCTGCGGCTCTCTGTGCACACGCACCTCAAGCTGGATGACAGGAACCCATTCAAAGTAGGCCTGAAGGACCTGGCACACTTTTTTTCCCTCAAACCTATTCGCTTCTTCAATCGCTTCATTGACATCAAAGGTACTTTTAACTGAGGTCTATTTATATTAAAATAATGACTCAAAAGCAAGCAGGCTGTATAATGAGTTCAGAAGTTATAACATCCAGAATTGTGGACCACAACTGTGTTGACAAAATACTGCAAGTAATCTGCCAAGTTGTTTTGAATATGATAATCTGCATTTCATGTTGATACGTTTTAACCTAAGAATGCTCAGATAAGAAATAACATGTGCTTACGTTCATTCTTCTGTATAATGTAACAAATGATGATTGTTCTTTGTGCAGCCTATGTAACTCACTACCTGGACAAAACATTTTACAACCTGACCACAGTGGCTCTTCATGACTGGGCCACATACAGTGAGATGAGGAACCTGGCAACTCAGCGCTACGGTCTGGTCATGACTGAGGCCCATCTCCCCAGCCAGACTCTAGAACAGGTTTTCAGTCCTGTTCTTAGAAATACTTAGAAATATGCATACTTCATATTATTACCACATGAAATATTGTGGTGAATTATATTTGATTTAGTCACGTTGATATTTCTTAGGGACTGGATGTGTTGGAGATCATGAGAAACATCCATGTTTTTGTCTCACGTTACCTTTACAATCTGAACAACCAGGTAAGTCTAGTTTTTAAAACCATTAGTTCCCATTGTTTATGTTTCTTATTAGTATTTGTGTGTAAGTAGCACTTAATCAGCTGCTTTATTTTTGTAGATCTTCATTGAGAAGACCAGCAACAACAAGCACTTGAATACCATCAATATTCGGCACATTGCGAACTCTATACGCACCCATGGAACTGGCATCATGAACACTACTGTGTGTAAACTGTCTGAAAATGATGGGCAGATGATCAAGCAAGATTTTCTTATTTTCATGCTTATTTTTTTGACTGATTTATATTAAAAGTCCTGAGTAAAGTGCAGGTGTCTTTGCTGACACCCTTCTGGACAACATACTCATAACATACATGCATTTTATTTGCATAAATTTCTGTTCAGGTAAACTTCACTTATCAGTTCCTCCGGAAGAAGTTTTACATCTTCAGCCAGTTTATGTATGATGAGCACATCAAGTCCAGGCTCATCAAGGACATCCGTTTCTTCAGGGAAACCAAAGACCAGTCCGATCAGAAGGTAGGAATCTAGCTGCCGGATAAGCTTTTTGTGAAGAATTAGACAAGGTATTCTATATGTCTAAGTGTGCTTTGTTGTTGTTTTTTTTTTGCTCCTTGGGGCTTTGAACATTTATAGTACCCCTTTGAGAGAGCAGAAAAGTTCAACCGGGGAATTAGGAAACTAGGAATCACTCCAGATGGTCAGAGCTACTTGGACCAGTTCAGACAACTCATCAGCCAGATTGGTAAGACTTTTTTGTTTCCACACTGTTCTTATATTTTACATATTAGGTTATGATGAGATTTGGCATGCGTGTCAGCTATTTGATCTTGTATCTCTTCTTTTCCTTAGGTAATGCGATGGGGTATGTACGAATGATCCGCTCTGGAGGTCTGCACTGCTGCAGTAGTGCTATTAGGTAGGTATGGACGCACATTCTGAGCTCTGCACACCAGTAGCAGTTACTTAAAGACTACATGGGAAACACATATTCCTCTAAAATATTTAATTTTAACATAACACTGAAAGAGTTAACAATTGAATATGGCAATTCAGTGCACAAACAGATCAAATATCTCATCTGTATCTTTATACATTGTTTATTTAATGCAAATAGTTTTTTTTTATAGACAGCTTAGGTTACATAAATGTGTTTGCGGAAGCCAATGGAAGCACAGCTCATAAGACCCTGATCCTATGGAATCTAGGATCATGTTAGAACATCAAGTGACAGACAGGTACACAGGTGCAAGGCCATTTAGGGCTATAAAAAACATCCTAAAAGATACAGGCAGCCAGTGCAGATTTTTTAAAAACAGGGTTGATATGAGCTGTTTTTGTTTTTGTTTGAATTCTTGCTGCTGCATTTTGTACAAGTTGGAGAGAATGTATTGATTTCTTATGAAGCCCAGTAAGAAGGTCATTGCAATAATAAATTCTTCCTTTTCTGTCTTTTGACGAATTGATGGACAAGTTTCTTTGCATCACTCTGGAACAGAAAATCTCTAACTTTGGCAGTATTAGTCAGATGATAGAATGCAACCTTAGTAACATTATTTAAGTGAGGGATAAAACAATATTTAATAATAATATTCCTTCTACTTGATACTACACAGTTGATGGGTAAAACAGAAGAGTAAGTAGAATCAGAAGGTGAGACGCTAGCTGCAAAGAGCATCGTGCAAAGGCAGCTGCAAATGAGTCTTTCTGTGTACCAGTCAGAAACGATGCTTTTGCAAAACTGTCTGATAAGGCTTGGACCAGGGCTGCCCAAACTGTTGTCTTAAGGCGCCAAAATGTAACAGAACATTGGTAGATTAAAAATTGTTTTTAATTTTTTTTTTTTTCAAGTTTTGAAATAAGCCTATGTATTTAAAAGTAAAATAAACCATGTAAATGTATGCATTTTGTTTTCATTTTATTAATTGTGTATTGTACAAGAACATTTTTGATTGGTTGAGGTGGTGGGGTTAAGGCAGCTTCCTGATGGGCCAAATCTAACCTCATGGCCCAGCTTTGCACTTCTGCCTCTTTGGGCAGTCCTGGCATAGACTAACCCCAAATCCACATTTTTACTCTCATAATGTGGACCCTGGCAATTATTTCCTTATGGTTTCAGGTTTGTTCCTGACCTTGAGGACATTGTAAACTTTGAGGAGTTGGTGAAGGAGGAGGGTCTCTCTGAGGAGACCCAGAAAGCAGCCAGGTACTGAAGCACATTATCTCTACTTCTGCCATGCCTAATTTTAATATTGTTGCATTGAAAACTTAAGCTTGACTTGGACTTCTTTACCTGAGACCTCAGAAAAATGAAATTTCAGTGGAGGGTGGAAAAGCACCAAGTAAACAAACATGTTTTTCATTTCAGCCTCCTAGACTCTGTCCTCAGTGACCTGACCAGTAACTCTGCAGAGGGGACTGAGTACTTCAAAATGCTCGTGGGTGTGTTTGCCCCAGAGTTTCGCAGTGTGAAGAACATGCACTTGAGGAACTTCTACATGATCGTTCCTCCTTTGGTAAACGGCCATCTTGATTGTTTTTCTCTGCTGGTTGTCATTTCTGCTTCAAGAATGTCTCGTTACCCCCCACCCCCCACATTTTAATGTTTTAATATATGTTCAAATATTCCTGACTCACTCTCCCACTCTCCTAAATTCCAGACGGTGAATTTCGTGGAGCACTCCATCAGTTGCAAGGAGAAGCTGAACAAAAAGAACAAAAATGGTGCTGCGTTCACAGATGATGGCTTTGCCATGGGTAAGGATAAAATATATATATATTTCTAACATAAATTATCAGTATACTATTGCACACACATCTCCTGCATCAAAGCTTGTGGGATTTGTTTGTTCTTGTCTGATGAACATCTTTTTTTTGCCTTGTTTTCCTTTAAGGTGTTGCCTACATTCTGAAGCTGCTGGACCAGTATCAAGAGTTTGATTCGCTGCACTGGTTCCAGGCAGTCCGTGAGAAATACATGAAAGAGATGAATGCAGTGGTGAAAGAGCAGAATGTTCAAGCCACCAGCCAAGATGAGAAACTCATGCAGACCATGAACTTAACTCAGAAGAGACTAGATGTCTATCTGCAGGTACTGTGAGCTTTTGCAGCCTTGCTCTGTCTCTCCCTTTTAGAAGGGGGTTGATGAAAAGATGGTTTTGAGGGATTTCATTGCTTTGCTGACACTTATGCCTTTTGTTTGCTGGCAGGAGTTCGAGCTGCTGTACTTCTCTCTGAGCAGTGCACGCATCTTCTTCAGGGCTGATAAGACTGCAGCAGAGGAAACCCAGGAAAAGAAGGACAGGGGTGGGTGAATTACTGTTTGTTAGAAATCTAGTACTTCACAGTAAATTATCTTACATGGCTCAATTGTTTGCTTCACGTGCATTTTGTTTCCATCACTTTTTTGGAAATGTATATTAAGGGGTTGTTATTAGAGATACTTTCTCACCTCACAGCCAGTTTTTAATTGGTTGAAGGTTGTTGATTGGTGTCTGACACCAAGCAAAGCCATAAGGTCAAAGGTGTTTAAGAAATATGAATAGGTGCTTTAAATTATCAGTATTCAAATTTAATTAACGGCACCCTGGCTATGGTATGTATCGAAAAAATAAAAATGAATTGTATGATAGAATAGTCTCTCTAACAGTGTATCTCCCATTATTTAAGCACTAAAACCTTTGAGACTTTCCTTTTAACTTGCTTCTTCCCATTGTACAACAGCAGACTATTTTTTCAGCACAGCTGAAAATAGATAAACATTTCTTGGGAACTGATTTTTCCACTTGCAGTATGAAGTAGCCTTGCCTTATTTTTATCGTTAGATCCCATGTTTTTGCTGTAAAACATCACTTTAGTATTTGAGATTTAATAACAAAACAAACTGTTTTAATGTAAAAGAGGACAAAATGCCTCTCTTTCAGGTGTGCTTGTCTTTCTAAATGATTACCATGACAAAGGAGCTCAAGCTAAACATCTCATCCCCCAGTGTTGTTAAAAGGAAATGCAGAGAATTGCAACTAGAGTGTTTATTAATCAAATTTAATGCTGATTTTTTTTTTTTTTCTTTCAGAGGATGTTGCTAAAGCAGATGCTGCTTCCTCTGAGGCATCCGTTTCCACTGAATCCAGTGCCAAATGAAACTGTTGAAGTCTTGGAAGTCATTAATGACTGTAAATAAAGTGTACCCAGGAGGAGTATAGAGTGCCATATGTTGGGTGGTAAATGAGTCTTATATTGCTGGGAGCCTTCATTTTTGGGCTATGAATTGGAAAGGTACAGTGAGAAAGCTGTGGAACATTTACTTCTGATGCACTTCATTTGACTGGAACTGATATTTGTGTTCATTGATCTGCTTTTAGAAGGATGGGGTTCTGTCATCACACATTACTTGTTATCCCCTGCTACATTCGGATTTAGCTTCGTTCAGAACTGTTACACTTTCCAGGTGTGCAAGTTTGGCAGCTGTCACTGATTGATGAGAGAAATAATAATACTATTAACCACTGCTCAGTCAAAAGGGCTATTTTAATATGGTAAGTCTGGTGTGAGAAAATTAGAAATTGCATTTTAATTGATTAACAAATCATTCAAGGTGGTTAGTAATTTAATTAGAAATGTTTTCCTGATCTTTTTAGTGTAGTTACAAACTGGACTTACGTATGAACCTTAGAGAATAACTGGCCTTCAGTATTTTAGTACTTACATACCCAGTCAAATTAGGTTCAGTAGGGTTGCTTGTCAATTTTAATGGTCTTAAAGAACAGCTCTGCCATAAAGTCATAGGTCTGTAATAAGTGGACTGCATTAAGCAGTGTAAATGTTGGCTATGTACAACCCTAAAAATCATAACAAGCAAATGTTTGTCATGTAGCAAACTAACATTCTATTTATAATCTGAGATTCATGCTGCCTAAACCATATAAGAGTGAAATTTGGGCTGCCAAATGGTACAACTGTCCAAGTGTTGGCCCTGTCATCAGGATATTGCCAATTCCATCCACAGTGATCCCCCTCACCCCCTGCGATGCTAGCCAGCACAGGCATTTGTATCTGAAATAACAGAGCTGGTGGTTAGCACTCTCCTCTGAGCATGTTCAGCTGTCCTGTAATGTTGCATTACTGGCATTTCAGAAAGATGTGGTGGCTGGCTTCACTCAGAGGAAGCCTGTGCTGGCCTTCATCCTCCCAGCCCTGGTGATATCTTGTGACTGGAGGAGTCCATTGAGGAGAAAATTGGAAAAAAGCCAAACACGCACAATTTTGGCATATATTAGCATGTATACATTATGAATGTGGCTGAAGCCAGGGAAGAGTTCAGAAGCATTGTGTGGACATCTCATTGCACAAGCCTTAATATGCAGTATTCCGACTGGCGTACATGAAGGGTACCTAATGGCAGGATTTGTTGTTTCGGAAACATTCCAGTTGAATGTTGACTCTTCATGCTCCCTCTATACTTTTCACTTTTTTGTAAAATCAATTGTTTGTGTACAATTATTCATTTTGAGTAATGATATAATGATCTTAATAAAAAGATTTCTTAAAACAGAATTATTGGCATGCATTGTCTCTGCATTGTATATTTAACCCCCCACTCACTGGTGTGAGGGTATGTTCACTCTAGTGGAATTTCAAAGTAATCAAGCTTTAATACCAATCTGGTATTTACATTAAAGGGGACTTCCACCATTTTTCAAAATTTGTGTACAATCTGTCTGAAAAGTTTGTCTCAGAAAGCTACCTCTCAGAAATGTATTACATGAAATAAACCATTTCACATCGAAACACTCCAAATGAGTTTTTGAGGGAATTCCCCTTTAAGCATTCTGACAAATCACATTGATGAGGCCTAATGTGCACTTTTGGTTCAAATGAACTTACATGCCATTGTGTTCAGCCCATTGCCAAACGTTTTATGTCCTTTTTTGTGTTTCCCCATGGCAAACATGTACATTGTTAGTTGAACTGTATACACACACACACGTCTTCCTTGTAGTTACTGAAGTTTGTTTTCTCTGTCTTGGTCCAGACCCATAGCCTTCTCTTCTACTGCTGCTCCTCAGACCCTTCCCACAGAGAGACACACACTGGTTCAGGAAAGCCATTCTGCTTTATTACAAAGAAAAGAAAGAAGCTTTAAATGTGATCAGAAAATACAAGACTGGTCAGGCTTTTGTTAGCAGTGTACCTGTTTTCCTTTTCCTATGAAATGCTTCTATTTAAACAGCTGCAACTGAAATGTCTCCACCCTCAGTGTTTTGGGGTACGGATGTCCTTGGTTCTAGAAAGTCAGGCCTTCCTTTTTTTGTTTCTTTGTCTTGGTCTTAAGTGCACAGGGTAACAAACGTGACTCCCTGTCTGGCAGCTCAACATTATTAACACTATGTTTTTTTGTTTTGTTTTTTTTTTGTCATTTTGATTTTTTTTTATTTCTAACACATAATGCCACCACTGCTCACCTCCTAAAAATGAGGCTGAGCAGAGAATATTTACTTTTTTTTCCAAAATAGACGTCATGTATATATATATAGATACAGCTATCTATATATATATATTATATACACATTCGTACATACATATCTTTATTCATGTGATGTCCAAAAAATTAAAAAAATGTACACGTTTATTACAAAATCGTAACAAAGACTGAAAAGTGTTTTTTTTTTTTCCTGGAACAATGTAGCTCAGTAATCTCACAACCTCCTGGGCGAGGATGGTCCACAAGCTGTTTCCACAATGGTCACTAAAACAGTCTGACTTTGTAATTATTGGAGTTGGGCAGAGAAAACCTGACCGGATATAGGATTGCAGGGTTAAGTTGACAGATCGAAGGAATGCTCTGGAGGAGAACAAAGGACAAGGAAGACAATCCATGATGTTAACAACAGGATGTGTACCCTTCCAGACAAAAACAGGAGAAGAGATTTTTTTTTTCCCCAGATAAAAAAGCACAAAACAATTTTTGTGTTCTTTTATTACTAAATAGTGCAACAATGAACATTGCATTTTTCTTCCGCCCTTTTGTATTCACATGTATTGGATTGATTTTTGTATCTGTCCTGTTTACTAGCACAGTACGTTTCAGAAAAAGAAACGTAGCCTTTGTTGTTTTTACCGCTGTGTATTTGTTGTACTGCAAGTCAGTTCTCCTGCCAGAGACCAAATGGGCTTTTGATCCAAGGCGTAAACAAAACACAGACCCGTGCTCAAAATGAAAAGAGAGAAAAGCAAGAGGGTACTTAAAAACAGTGAAAGTGTGTTTGAGTGTTGGTTTGGGCAGCACATAATTTGTAAGGCAGGGACCCTCCCCTCAGTTCATAAGGTGGAGACCCCCCACCCCCCCCCCCCCTCCCACAGTCCTTGTCCAGACAGGTGAGGAATAAAACCAGGTTGTGGTTGGGCTCGCCGGCTGGCTGGCCCTGAGGTCTGCTCCTGGAGCTCACAGACGCTAAGCGACTGTTTCAGAAGGCCTGCTGGGCCGGGTTGTAGTTGAAGGTGGTTGGCACGTGAGGCCGCTCCTCAAGCTTGTCATATTCGAGGTGAAACTCCTTAAAATAGGATAAAAAGGCTCATTAGTAATATTTGGTATTATTAATGTAGTTTCAAACAGGGTGGAAAACCTATTATTAAACATTTATATAATTTGGATTCTTAAGGTTTTTCACATATGCATATCTCTTGCATTTTTTTAAGCAACCATTTACATAAAGGTTCTTTATGGCAGTGGTTTTCAAACCAATCCTCAGGGACTCTCAGCCAGTACATATTTTTGCTCGATCCTTATGTGAGTTAGGTTGGAGCATCTGAGGGATTTGGGAACCAGTGCTGCAGTGAACCAAGAGGAATTCCAAAGAACCATTTTTGCCACCTTTGTCGTCTTTTTTTTTTTTTAAGAGCGTACACTGGCAACCAAGCAGAAAAAACAAGAATGCAACGTAGATGATCATAACTTTACCTTAGCTACTTTTCTCCAGTTAAGACAATCAAAGAAGTAGTATGTCCCTCTCTCGTAGGTGTTGGTCTTCAAGGTGGGTTCCATGCCTGGTGCTCTTGTAATCCAAACTCTCTCCTCCTTATGGTACCTCCAGTCTCGGTTGAAGCTACAGCACAGGTACAAAATATTATATGGTTTAAACAGACCAATGAATACGATTATGTTCTCCTAAAACTGTGACTGTATATACAAGTTTAAATTCTTATTTGCATGTGCATGAAAAGTGTAAAGTAACACCTACAGTTCCACAGCAGCTAGAAGCTGTAAGAGGTCTCCTCCATTCATGTAGTAGAGGTAGAACAGCAGGTCCTCTCCATAACGTGCCAGTTTTATTGCAGCCAGCTAGAAACAAATGAGTAAAATTAAACCAGACAAGTCAAGACAACCAGACAAACTTATTCTCTTGACTAATGTGTATAGTGCCAACATAAACCAAACATTTCATGAAGGAAAAAAAAAAAAAAATGCACCATATACAAGTAAATCATGAGAATTCAAATTTGTAGCTGCAAATTCAGCATGTCTACCAGAAATGATGACAAAGTCACACAAGTCACATACCTTGTCCCTTATATGGATATTGGTTAAGTACTCAGAGGGAACATGGAAGTCTGAAAAAGAAGTATTGAGCCAATTACTGAACTATGCTGATCTTTGACTTTACGTTTGATTACAAAAACAGATACTAACCAATATCCTGTGGTCGGCATGGTGCAGAGGCCCAAGGAGATGCAAACTTAGGATACAGATTCCTAATGGAGAAGAGTCAAGCATAAACTTGTCAGCAGAAGGCAATAGAGAGACTCAGAAGGTGTACTACTGGAAATGCTTAAAGCAAAAAAACAACAAAAAAAAACAAAACCCCTCACACACAAACAAATAAGAGCACTACAAGCCATGAGCACAGTGAGGGAGCCAACACAAAAAAAAGCCAGCAACATGTATGAAAGCTTAGACGAGTCTCGTACTCAGGAGAATTAAGGTTGAGTCCCAGTGTAGTCAGGTCGCTTCCTAACGCCAGGTGAACCATGCCAGGGTCTGTCTCGGCTGCCCGGATGAACGCCAGAAGTCCAATCATTCCAAACTGGTCCGTCACCATTCCTGAAGGAATGTTTGTCACTTTGCCTGTGGAAAAAGGCAGTGCATTAACTATTTACAGCTAATTAACTAGTGCTGTGGTTCCAGCTTCAAACTGCTATTTTAAAATAATTAGTGAAGCTGGCACTAGACATCTACAGGTGATAATGACAATCAGGTCGTTGCCATGAATAGGTCATGATCGTGAACATCAGCCAAGTTAAACTAGGTTAAACATAATTGCATGTTTAATTTTTGTTTCTTAACCAACAACCTTAATCGTTTCTTAATCCTGTTCTTCCACAGGCTGGTCAATTTTCACCCTTTTCAGATAGAAAACAACATTACAGAATTATTTAAAGCTTACTTAAAAAAGCGAATACTATCAAAAAGATTTTCAATTATAGTTCTTCATCCAACAAATTCAAATGGTCTGTAGTTTTAATTTGCTTTTATATGTATTTGGTGTGGCCATAAATTGGTTCAGTGAATTCTGGCAGAAACACATGACAGTAAGACCTAATGACTGCTGCATTAGTAGAGTAGAATTTGAAATGTTAGTTGATGTAACAGGCAGAAAAAGCTATAGCCTTTTTAAAGGAACATATTCTGCTACTGAAATGTTACTGCACTATTGTACTGCTTGGCACAAACAAGATTTAACTGCCCTGCACGGTTCATCTTATGCCTTTAAAAATGTCCTCTTATACTGTGACAACTAGAGATTATACATCATGTTAGGAACTTCTGTCTACAAAACTGTTTTAAACAAGAGTTTCCAACCTCAAGCACTCCTTCACAGGAATGTAAGCCTCTTTAAAGAGCTGGTCATAAAAACCAATCTTAAAATACTTCAGAATTTTTTAGGTGTCTAAAGAAGCTCACCATCAGGCAAGACCTGGATCCCTTTCTTCTGCTGGTTGTTGTTCTGTGCTGATGTTTTATCACCTGGGAACTTTGGGCCATCTGCACTGGAGCTGCTCTTGGCTGATGAGTTCAAGTTCTGTTGAGTAATACAACAGAACTGATGAATGACCGCAAAGACAAATTGCACTTGAAATGAACAAGCAACAAAAACTGTGAGAAAACAAAATTTGAGCTATAGCCCAAAACAAGAACATAATTCTCAGAATTCAAAATAAAAGTCAAAGCCATGTTACACTGACTGATTTGCTTTCGTCCGTGCTCAACGTTGGATCTTTGTAGTTCGGCCCAGGCAGTGCAGGGAAGTCCTCGTTGTGAATCGAGAAATCTTGTGACTGTTCAGTTGATGGTTTTGTGACCATCCCAACTGTGAGAGCACCATAAATGGACACATCACATGTTATTTAGCAATAACAATAAAAATCTATTCACAAACAATTGTTGGAAGCAAATCTAAATAAAAGTATACTAATGTTCTAGATTTTTTCTGAGAACAACTTAACTACCATTTCTCCATTACTGGCGTGTAAAATGATCCCTCACCATAGGGAGCCCTTCCAGCCAGGGGATTATGTAACGGTGTTGGGTTGCCATTTCCTTCCCTTCGACTTCTGTCTGCTAACGCCGGAAAGTCAGAGAGGTCCAGTCCCGTCACATTTTCACTCCCATCTATAACACAAAGCACACAAAACAGCCGTTTACTCACAGAGCATGAAAGAGCAAACATAGGCATAGTGATGAACATCTCCAAGACCTCCAGCTTGTCTGACTTTTGGCAACAATCATAATTTCTAATTAAACTTATTCATGGGATGTGGTAAAAACAAAATAATTATGGTCAGGATATCACAACTATTCTATCACTCACTCACTCACCTGTGCCGTTGAAAATGTTGTTCGGTAAAGAGTTCATACCAAACCCTTGACTTCGCCCCATTCCAAAACCTGACATACTGAGGAATGGAAGAGAGGTGTATGTCACTACTGACACAAACTGGTTAATCAAAACTATTAACATTCAATTACTGCTGGATTGACTGCCTTAATTGCTGTATTTTGTGACAATGCTACAAACTGACTGATATATTACAGTGACTAATAAATGCATTAAGTTACTACACATGCCAATGCATGCCAGCCTTGGCTACATCAAGCTAGTTTCAAACTGTCTTGCCTGACATTGCAAATTTCCCTATTATGAATAGAAGCTTTACCTGTTGATGGTGAAAGGCTGGCGTGCTGGCTGTTGCTTTGGCATGCAGATGATGCTAGGAGAGCTGCGGTTGGGGCTGCCGAGGCCCGAACTGCCCATACTGTTGGTCCTGCCACTTATGCTCATGCCCTGGCCCACCTGCGAGTGATTCATCATGTTCCTGGAGTTCATGGGTAAAATTCCCCTGTGAAGGTATATGTGGTTTTAATCAGCATGTCATAAGCATCAGATAATGCATCCTTAAAAAAGTAATCGTGCACGCCTACCTGTTCGGCGAAGGTGGGGTATGGAGGGACATTGTTGGGACGCCTGTCGTTGGGGTGCTATGGCTCGGTAACTGAGTACCTTGTGTTAAACTTCGGTTTAACTGAGGGTTGTTGTTGTTCATGCCCCTTATTGAGAAGCCTAGTGCACCTGATTTAAAAAGGAAAAAAAACAACATGACAGTGCAGGTGAACTAATAAAGTCTTATAGTGGTTTTTAAATAAACATACATACATACATACATACATTATAAACACCATGATTCAACAAATCATACTCACTTTGTGGCCCATACAAACTTGCACCAAGTTGCGACAATTGGCCTGACGATGATGGTGAGGGAGATGCCAGCATCTGAAAGAAAATCCACAACATTTTGATACGTTTTGAGAACTTTCAACTGAGATGCTTCATACAACAGTGACAAAATCCAGAAAACATTTCTTCTTACATCCTTCTCTGATCGATGAGGGAACATCGACGGCTGGCCATAATACATGCTCTCATCAGGGTAGTCACTTTCGACCCCCTCAAACTTCTTTCTCGTAGCACTAAACATACCGTTCGTCACCTGTGAAAACAGTTTAGAAGGTAAACAGGGAAGCAAAAAATTCTACAATTCAACTTTGGTTGTTGTCTCTTCACAAGTCATAGCACGAATTTTGTGACTGTACAATTTGCTGGGTTACGATGCATGTATCAAATATGTTTAATGCTTTCTGAGATGAAAGTCAACATAAACAAAAGAGCAGTTTCCCAGACACAAATAAACCCAACCCTGTGCTTATTTTCAATCTAGTATCTCTATATGTATTAACGTTAGAAATTTATTCAGGTCCAGGCTTAATTCGTGTTAGTAAAACGAGCCCTACTCTCAAAGCATCTTCAACAGAGGCATCCAGAGTTACTCTCAGTCAGTGTTAGACTATTACATTGTTTTGAATGAAATCAGCACAGATAAAATCCATGCGAGTACAAAACCAAGTCAATCAAATTACTCATCACACAAAACCAGATCCAAAATGATACATGATAACGCGCTTGGCTCACACAGATGAACAAACCAAGTCAGATGCACCGCTTATCGACCCTTTTCTATTTTTCACTTCAACACTTGCTGCTACAATAGTCTTGACAGTTGGCACTGATAAACAGCAAACATCATGAGGAAGCACCAAGCTACATTATAGAAAACTGAGAGCTGTGAACTGGCTTAAGTTCTAGTGTACAAACAATAAGTGCCGAGGTAGGCTATATCCAACCAGAGTAATGAGCTAACTTGCATCTGACCGAACTATAACGACGATCTAACATTATGAATTTAGTTCGCTGGGAAACTATGGTGGTATAGACAAGACCACTTATTTTTCGTTTACAATATTCTACTATACTTACGTTGACAAAACATGATAAAAAACGCTTATCGGTGATTCTATCGGTTCCTTAGCTAAGCTAACTAGCTAGTTACAGTACTGGGTCTGAGCAAACTGCTAGCTAACGTCAGCAAATTAAATGGAGAGCGATTGTTGCCAGCTAGCCTGCTAAAGCTAAATGATGCTGGCTAGCTAACTCACCAGCTATCGAGCTAAAGCGGCTAACAAGCGCAAACAAGGCTAAACGACGACTACTGACAAATACTGAATAATCAACAGCACATAAGCTAACTAGAGCCCTGACAAGACCGAGAATCGGTTCAATCAGCAGCCTGGTATCATTTCTTTTATTGGTTTACTGGACGCAGTACTAGCATTAGCTAGCAACAGCGCTAACAAAGTATCTGTGGAGCTTTGAGAGCCGGAGTGGTTTAGGCCACTGAGCCTCCCGTTCCGCTCCGCTCCCTCTACCGGCCTCTCTCTAAGCCTTTAGCTCGACAGCAGGCTGGAGCTAACGCTGCTAGCTCGGACAAAAACAGACGTACGAGTCCCTGCAAACGTTTCGCTACGTTTGTTTAGACTCAACCTACATGCAAGGTTAAAAATCACCCAAAGCCATGGATGGTTTTTGTGCTATGTTCGAGGCGGACCGTGCGGAGCGGTGTTTTTTGATGTTAATAAACGTAGAAATTCACTAACCGCATTAATTTCCCCTCTCCTTCTAGACCCAAGATGGCTGTGTATCCTGCAGCCGAGAATCCTGGGTGAGCAGCCTTTACCCCCTGACCCTGCACTGGCCTCTAGAGTAACTCATACTGATTTACATTATCATAGGCCGCACACAGGTTTATACATTATTATTTATCCAGGTTGTACGCTTACGGACATACCTGTTCGTTTTGTGGAATATGTGGAAGCACTTCGTTTTTATTCAGGTTTATACTTTCCTACCTAGGCCAACATACCTGCTCTAACAAGACAGCCCTGGCCCTGTTTGGCTAGCTTAGAATCACAAATATGACCAGTTTATACTGTCCAGCTTGTATTCATGTATTTTCCTTGTGCATTAAGTTCCAGAGTATTTCATGGGAATATACTTTGCTCTTAAATGAACATAAGCAACACATCTAAGTGGTCTGTAGTGTGCCAAACATGAGCAGAACTGTAAATGTAACTTTCATAATTGCTTAATATGGATGTAAATACAATTTCCAAAAGTTTCCCTGGTTGTTTCCTTGGAGGGCCTATATCTGATATTTTTCCTGTATTTTATTTTTCCCCCAGAGGTTCGCTTATGATATGTGTGCGGTTTTACATACCAAAAACATTCATAATTCAAATTTCCTACGACCATTTTCAACTTCTCTTTGTCCCATATAAACAGGTTGTTTATGTTACTGTGCCTTTAAAACTAATACATGTAAATGAGCTTTGTTCTGATTGTCTGTCATGTGCTTAATATTAAAAACAGTCCACAGCTACAGTGGGTGGGGCTAAATTACTGTAGAATAGGTGGATGTATGAGTTGGTTTTTCCAATTGGACATGCTGAATTGCCCCTGGGTGTGAGTGTGTGACTGTCTGTGTCTGTCTGTCTGCCCTGCAATGGACTGACGACCTGTCCCGGGTGTATCCTGCCTTCTGCAGCACCCCCCCCCCACCCCCGCGACCACGAGGGAGAAGCAGCTTAGAAAATGTATGGATGGATGAGTTGGTTTTTGTGACATCACAAAAACAGCTGATTCAAAACAGATTGGTTTTTGCAGTTAAATTTTCATATATGGACTGTGTGGACTAGGAAGTAGATGGTATGATTTGAAACTTTAATAATGTTTACATGCTCTTTAAGTTCAACGAGGTGAGGAAATTTCAGTTTTCTGTAAATGGGTCTTATAAATTTGTACTCAGTCCTCTGACCTGACCATGGATCTACAATGCTACACACTGTGCAGGCCAGTACAAACTTCCTTCAGTGAATTCAGATCTGTTGGCCAAGCTGAACTGTCAGAAGCTCTTGTCAGAAGCTCTCTGCGAAACAGTTTTTTTCTAGAATGGAGCACAGTTTCATATCAAATCACTCTGAATGACTTTGTTCAAAATTTCCCTTTGAGGGTAGATAATTACTATTGCATTAGGAGGTTAGAGATGCATTTAAGATGTAACAGATGCATTCTTTCTTTATATGGGCATTTACCCCTTACAGGAAATTATGGCATAATATTGCATAATATTCACAGTAAGGACTGAAGAAAATCTGGCCAGAACAAAGTGTTTAAAATCTCAAATGCCGTAATAAGATCTCTGGGACCACAGGATTTATTTGTTTCGACTACCCAGCAAGACTCCACGTTTTTTAAATGTTTTTTTCATATTTATTACTTACGTCATCTGACCATAATTTATTGCTGTGGCTGTTCACTCTAACCAAACACAAACACTGTGGGCTGTCGTGGTATGTTCACTGACTCAGCTAGCAGTGAGTGACTGGGGTAGTTGAGCTGCTCTGCTTTTGTAGTCCTTGTTAGGTTGTGAAGTAGAGACTAGATAAATGCTAGATATATAAAAGGCTAGATATAGGCTTCGACCCCCACCCCCCACACACATTCCTAAATCACAGGACACTTCTTACTTATCACTGCCACTGGCCAGCTCCGCCTTCCATAGCCTGGGAAATCATACAACATGAATGAGGGAGGGCAAGCTGGATATCTTCTTTGGCACTCTCAGGAGTAAGTAAGGCAAAGCTCAGAGCAAGGCAGAGGTTTCAGCAGAGAGCAGCAGCACCAAATACCACTTTCTCATGGAAAAATAGATTCCATCAAATAAAGGAATGAAGGAAGGACCTGGGTAGACCTTGATGAGGGACTCTCTTCAGGTGTTTAGTAAGTAATGTCATTTATCAGTTTTGTCTACACTTTTTTACTAGGACTTAACTCACTTCAATCAGTTTGTAAACTTCTAAGTATCAAATACTGAAGCTAATGTTGCTAATGTAGATTTAAAGGGGATTCAAATGTGTGTTAAAAGGCCCATATCCTACATTTTTCTTGTACTTGATCTTTTTCTATGAGGTCCAACTGTGACATCTGTGTAATTTCATGTATGCCTTTTTTCCTGATATAAATGATATTTTCATAGTATAAGTCATATTTTTGACTATATGTCAATTACATTTGTTCTGATTTGCTGCCATGTACTGTGCTTCATTCGGAAAGCAGTCTGGTCTGAAACATTGTAACTTCAATATGAGTGGGCCAGACTACGCTGCTGTTAGCTAAATAAGTGGATATATGTAAATGTATTGCTTTTTTGTGACATCACAAAATCAATTAAATTAAAACAGACTTTTGCAGTTTATACAAACTGCTTAGGTGGTTATTGCATGTGTTCAAACTTTAACATTGTCAAAATTGGAAAAGTGGAGTTAATTCAGTTTTCTATGGACCGCTTTAATGATGCTTACTGACCCAATTAAACCAAGTCATTAACTATGGATGACAAAGGATGATCTATTTTGGATTTCTATTAATGAACACTTCTACTTCTATATCTGTCCTCCTCATGCAGGGATCATGAATGTAAGTTGGAATAATGGGAAATGTTGTTCGTGGAGCTGTCGCCTTCATCCCATCAGACAAATGTCAGATATACTTGGTAGGGGACTTGAAGGAGATGCCCCTCGACTGTACTTTGGACCTGAGCAGTCGCCAGCTGCGTCGCTTTCCCATTAGAGCATGTGCCTTTAGTGAACTTATTAAACTTTACCTGAGTGATAACCACCTAAGCAGTCTGCCCCCTGAGCTCAACAATCTGCAAAAGCTTCAGCTTCTGGCTTTGGACTTCAACTGCTTTGAGGAGTTGCCTTCAGTTGTTTGCAGCCTTAGGCAGCTCACCATCCTCTATCTCGGCAATAATCGACTTTACAAACTGCCTAAGGAGCTGGCTCAGCTAACTGAACTAAAGACGCTGTGGCTGGAGACCAACTGCTTCATGAAGTTCCCGTGTGTTGTATGTAAGCTTCCCAATCTCAAGACCCTTCATCTGGGCTACAATCAGTTTCGTAGCTTGCCTGGTGAGCTGGTTAGGTTAAATGAGCTGCGAAGCATCTGGCTAGCAGGAAATATGCTGAATGAATTCCCACCAGTGCTCCTAGAAATGCACTATTTGGAAGTGATTGATGTAGATAGGAACCGCATACGGCATTTTCCAGCTCTTACCCATTTGAGGGGACTGAAGCTGGTCATCTACGACCATAACCCTTGCGTTAATGCACCATCAGTAGGGGAGGGCGTGAGGCGGGTGGGCCGGTGGGCTGACAGCTCTGAAGATGAAAATGATGAATCTGAGATAAAGGCAGCTGAGGTGTCCACAGAGGTGAGAGGGCAGCTCCAAGAGAGTGAGTGACGTGAATGCTACAAGTAGTAGGGTGTATACAATCCCTTTAGTCACACTATATCTCACAATATGATATGCAAGCAGTAAGGCACTGACCATTAATACTCAAATATCAATTTCAATATTCAATATGTCAGTATATGGTATTATAACAGGTACTTCCTAATGCAACAATATTATTTTTAATTAAAATGTTTCATATGGAACAGTGAAAAAAAATAAAAAAAAACTACAGCTTTCGCTGTAGTAAATAAAGGCTTATTAAATATCAGTAACTTGGTTGGGTTCCTCTTGTTTGCATTGCCTTGATTTCAGAAACAAACTTAATATTGCTTTCTAAGGTTCTCTTGAAAAAGATCATGTATTTCAATGATGGATTGTTAAATTCCAACAATGTACCTCATCTCCTCAATTATGCATGTTTCATGTGACAGATTTGGGTCTCCATTTTGATGTAAGACCTTTAATAGGTTTTTATCCTCATTCTTGCTGCTCCAGGTCTGTGGTAGAGCAAACTGCTGAAACGATACTGTTCTCTGCACAGTCAGGAATGACCCTCTTTAAATGTTGTGTTTACACTTGTTGAAACACGTGAAGAGGTTTCACTGATATTGTTCAAGAGGGTTCACTGCATGCATCAACTTTTGTAATTAATGCCTCAAAATCTCATCATGACTATGGGAAGTGTGTTGTTGTGTCTGTCTCTTTCTCTCTGTCTTTCACGCACACACGCACACACACACACACACACACACCTCTGTCCCACAACAAAAGCTTTCTTTGAATCATATTTTTGGAGTTTCTAAGTCTGAAGGAGAGAGAGAGAGAGAGAGAGGGAGAGAGAGAGAGAGAGAGAGAGAGAGAGAGATTATAAAGAAATGGAGAGGTCACACTTCACTTACACATACACCCCACAGACCGACTGACCTCAACACAATGGTGTGTGTAATGTGTGTAACTCCTCCTAGTGGCTAGACACAAACACACACACACACACACACACACACAGAAACAGAAAACATTCCAACCTTTAGTATGAAATTCCAGTTGTGTAAGACTTTCTGAAAAGAAGGTTTCGGCAGTCTTAGAGGTCAACTTCAAAATGAACTGGAAACCACAAAACATTTTCCTGTGACATATTTCTACATGAAATGCTGTAACAGGAAGAGTCTGAGATAGCAGAGCATGTTTTTTTTAACTTTATTGTACTAAAAACATGCATACATACAAAAAGGTGCAATTTAAAAGAGTACGGCAAGTAAACGAAAAGAAAAAAGGATGGGTGCAACAAAAGAAGAAAATAAATATATAGAATACAGAAGAAAGGAAAAAAGAAAAACGTAACAGAGAGCTAGGGTTTAGATTCTAAATCATAATCTTCAATTGAAGAACAGATATTATTATGCATCAGTCTAAGAGCTTTGCAATATGAAATAAAGTCATTGTGAAAAACACAGAACCTTGGCTTAACTTTAAAGTATTTGGCTTTGGGGATGAAAAATTTTCCCAGGATGATAACAGTGTTTATGAGAAAGTCATCGTTGTAACTGTCCATAATAAGTCCATAAATGTCTTTGTCAGAGAATATTTTGAGAAAAGGAACTTTGGAAAATAAACAATCAAAGATGTCAAACCACAAAGTTTCAGCATAATGCAGTGAAAAAATTAATGCTCAGTTGTTTTAACATCATCACAAAAGACACAGTTATTTGTTTCAATACCAAATCGTTGCTGAATAAAGTGACTGGAAGGATAGATTCCATTTAAAGTTTTAAAGTATCTGATTTAAAGTTTTAAGGTATCTGATACGTAACTTATAAACTGATTGCGGTGGGTAAATTTGACGAATGGAATTTCTTAATGGAAGAGTGGGATATAGAATATTGTCAAGTGTGTGCCGTATAATCTTCTTGGAAAGTTTGGAGTCCCTAAGAATAGTCTTCAATCAATTATTGTGGTAAACGGGGAACGATGGGTGAATGAGCCAGAGCACCTGTAGTCAAACACAAAATAGATTTAGGAATAGCATTAATAATAAATTTCAATGTGTTTTTATTTGTTTTCAAATTACACTGATGACATAGATCATCATACAACAACAGGCAGCCATTACTCTCAACTAAATGTAACACTGACCAAATGCTCTTTTCCATCCAGTCCTTATTAAACCACGAGCTGCTCTTTGTTGTGATATAACAATTATTCCAGATTAGTGAGTTATACGGAGTGAGGTTATGATTGTACAGAATTTTCCAATATAACAACACGTGCTGTTGAAACTGTGGATACGTTGATTGACGGTCACAGCTTAAAGGAAATTCGATTCCTCACATTTTTTAAAACAAAATTCGGGGAATATGAATCCACAAGTTATTAGAGTTAAGACACAATTTTAACCATTTTATTTTGCTAGTAGAGCATGTTCTCTGGGTGATGAGTGTAGGCGGTGAGAATTGGATGATGGTGATGATGATGATGGTGACTATTATTGTTTAGTCTTCTAATTATTATTAGTTTTCTGTCTGGGTCTTTAACGACATTAGTATTTAACATTATTTTCCCGCCCGCCGGTGCATGGTGAGGTAACCAAGACTCTGAAGATGTTTTAGAGAGAGGCAAAGTCCCAACACTTTGATTAAATGTTACAAGAAAAAAGTCTTTGTTTTTTTTAATGAAATGGAATTATGAGCTCCCCCCGATGACAGCTGGGATAGGCTCCAGCGATCCCCCCCGCGACCCTAAGGGAGAAGTGGCTTAGAAAGTGTGTGTGTGTGTGTGTGTGTGATTATGAGCTGTGCCTAATATGACCAGAGGCGAACTAACAAGGAAAAAGGGGCCTGTTTTGATTTCATACGACCTCCCACAGAGTCACCATTGGGACTGAATAGAAGAAGGTAGCGCGCTGGGTAACAGGACATATTTTGGAATATTTACAGTGCGCTACTCGCGAACAGTGAAAGAACACAGAAAGAGCTAGTTTGGTCTTTTATTATGAAGAGCGCATTTCAGTCCAGAGGCGCTTCCTTCACGCAGCTTGGGCGAGTTTCATTTTGTCGCTAGTTGGGCTCCATTACCGCACAGCGCCTTCACAGACCTGAACAGTGATGGGAAAGAAAACCCGCACGGGGACGGGCCGGCGGACAATCTTACAGCTTTCTCCACCAGGACCTCGCAGTGGAACCGGAGTAGGAAGAGAAGAAGCCTTAGCTTCTGGGTCCGAAGGTCAGAAAATGTTCTTTTTATGTTTTAAAGCTCTTTCTATTTACAGGTCCAGTAAATCTAACATTATGTAAGCTAACACTTGCTAGCCTGTTAGCTTGACTGAGATCTCCGTGCGTTTCGGCCTCGCCCAGGCCAAAACGATTTACAGCTAAGCTCGTTAGCTTTTACCGACAACGGATCACAGGAGCTAACGCTAACTAAGTGTGTTGAGTAAGGTTAACCTAGCTAACTGAATAAGCGTGGTAGCGCCTCGTTCGCAGTGATTAACTAGGTTACTGAACTAACGTACAGTGTTTAATTTCACAGTGTGCAGGACGGGCTTTCTGTGAAACAGGAAGCTAACGTTAGCGGAGGAATATCAAGCTAGCTAAGCTAACTTTACCTGGATTAATTTGCCGTAGCACTAAAACGGATTTTTAAAACGAGATGGCTTAAAAACACTAGCAGGGGATTTTGTAGTTCTGTTTATTCAAGCAATACGCTGTTTAGCTCCGCTAAAAACCAGTGGTATTACTCTGCTAGCTAAAGTAACGTTAGCTTTAATGTGAGTCGGCTCGCTAACAAAAGGTCTGTAAATTAACCGGAGTTTGTTAACCTTACGCACACAAAGCCCACCGCTCGCTTAACGAGTAAGTTGGAGGTAGACAATATGGCAAAAATACCTCAAGACATTTTTTTAAATTGATTGTGTGCGTCGGTGTATTCTGTATTCTTGAGGTTTGCTAAGGTGGAACCGAACAAACAGAACCCGAAGTGCAGCTTTAAAATATTGTCAAAAATTGAATACATTTGTTTTTGTTCGGTCTTCTGTACGACACTCCAGTAAACTCAGTTTAACTAACTTAATTATAGGGGTCAGTAATGTCAGTCAGTTATGATCTGTATATGGGTTCAGGTTATTTTCTATAGGTTAAGTTTCAGGACATTTTTAAATTTGTGTATTTGTTTATTTTTGGCTAAGAACACCAGCGTATCTGCTTTTCTGGATTGAGGCTTGAACGCTGATCATAGTGTGTCAGACTGCCAGTTTGTTGTGGTTGTGCTGTCTGGTACTTAGCACATGGATTGCTTCTTCACATAGTTGCTAACAGTTTCTAACTGTTTAGCTAATGTAAGGGCAGTTCACAAGCTCTGTGTTATGGATGAAAGTTCCCCTCTTAACACTTAACACAGCCCAAAAATTATTGGGCTACTAATATCATCTCAAGTTTGTTATTAAGAACAGTCCTGTCTAATCTACATCAGTTTCATAACATGTTCTTAAACAAAGTTTGTTTATTCTGTTCTTACTTAAGAACAAATTCCAAATAAGAAAACATTGGTGAATGTCAGAATGATAACTGTCTAAGTGGGTTTTAAGAAGTAATTTCTTTCTAAGAATGATTGATTGTTTGAGGGTCAGTGTTGTTGGTAATATAGGCTGTGATTATATAGCATTACACCCTTTTATGATTTCGACATAGAAGTAAGTCTTTCATCCCCATTAACTTATATGCTCTTTTTAATGAAAAAATACAGTTGATCATTGTTCTTCAAGTACTGATGATATCCACAATAAGTTTTAAAAAGCATATTGTGATCTATTGTGACTCCCTGCTTGCTAGTCAGGCAATGTCTTAGCAATTTACTGTGTTGTATTTCTCTGATTTGTCAGTACATTTGATAAATGTTAATGTTAGTGTAGTGTTAGATGTATTATAGCTCTTGGATGTTCATTGGTAAGATTCCATGTGTTTGTTAATTCTTTTAATATCTTGCAGAGGAGCCGGAGAGTAACACAGACGACCACAGAGAACTGAACATCAGAATGAAAATGCCAGCTGTGAAGGCAACACGTAAGTCAAGTGCCTTATAGATACAATGCTTACTTATGGTGGCCAATGTTGTGTTTGTGATTATAACTTTAGAGTCTGGAGGCTGAATTTATTTTTCATAGGAAGAGTGGTGTTCGCATGAAGTCAAGTTTGTTGTGTTTGTTTTGTAGAGGGCTTATCATTGCTGGGTGCCTATGAGGATAGTGAGGAGGAAGATGCATCTGAAACCAGTTCTACCACAAAGGGAAAGCACAACCGGTCTGCCGACATTGACAGTACCCTTGCCAGTTTCATGGCTGTAAGTATGCTTTATTTGTTTATACAGTCATTCAGTGCTTGACTTTTGTATTTGTATATTGCTGTTTTCTCTGCATTAGATCTGCATAGTGGAAATGTTAATGTTAACATGTTAATGTTAAAATATATAATTAAAAAAAAAATATTCACCCTGTTT
This sequence comes from Pygocentrus nattereri, assembly GCF_015220715.1. NCBI lineage: Eukaryota > Metazoa > Chordata > Actinopteri > Characiformes > Serrasalmidae > Pygocentrus > Pygocentrus nattereri. Next base: position 27,842,975 of record NC_051221.1, on the reverse strand, counting down.
TTCCACTTTCTTACTGTAATGACTAGCTGATACAGGCAATGTATCTGTTGCTAACTCCCCTCACCCTTTCCTTTTCGATGTCTGTTGCAGGAAATTGATGCTATCACCACTCAGCCCCCCCAGACTGATGATTCTACGCCCAGTGTTCCTGCACCTACTCCACCACGCCCTGAACCCAAGACTGAAGCACAGGCCCATGTACAGAATGGCTCAACACAACAATTTCAGTATAATACACAGTATTCCCTGGCAGGAGGTGGGTTTCCTAGTGTGCTTTTCTGAATTAAGAGCATGTCCAATTTGTTTGTAGTTGCTTAATGGTATTTATCCCTAAAGTGGTACATGCATTGTAGTATGAATACTTGATTATACAGTGTGTGTTTAACGTATTGTATTAGATAAAGCAATGTATTTAACTCTAAAACAAAATAAAACATTTTATTGACTAAATACTGTAGTCTGTTAGGAAGAGGTAAATAGGAGTCCATAAGTAAACATTTACTTTTGTTTTATTTTAGCTGGGCTAGAGATGGGTGATTGGCAGGAGGTGTGGGATGAGAACACAGGCTGCTACTACTATTGGAACACTCAGACTAATGAGGTTGTGTGGGAGCTCCCCCACTACCTGGCAGACCAGATGCAGAGTCTTCAACAGTACACAGACAGGTGAGTTTTGACTAAGAGATGTCAGTTAAGCAAACATTACATTTAATTTGATAATCATTTATTCTCCATAGCTATTTGGGAAATGTTGGGGAAAGTTCCGATTATTAAAACATATGCTGCAAAAAGACCTATTGGAACATTGTCAAACACTTCCTTTGTTTTAGCTGAATGTTTTATGTTCCACAGTTCGTCTGTCAATGGCAGTGGCGTGTCGCATCATACAGAAGGTCATCCTGAACAGCATTCTGCTTTGTCTACTACCACATCTAAGAAGGAACCGAAGAAAAAGGCATGTTTTTAATTTTTACTACATGTATATGTCTGTAGTATTATAATTTAATACTTGTGTGTGTGTGTGTGTGTGTGTGTGTGTGTGTATGTGTATGTGTGTGTATATATATATATATATATATATATATATATATATATATATATATATATATATATATATATATATATATATTTATGTACAATTGTTGTTTACAGTTTGGTTCACTTTAATGGTTAATAATTCCCAGTTCTGTGCTGTTACACAGGAGGTGATTGAGAATGTGGTGGCTTTAATTAGTGATGAGGAGGAGAGGAGGGGTGTGGCTGCCTCACTCCTTGCACCCCTCATACCACCTGAAGTGAAAGAGGTAGAAGAGAAATGGAGGATGAAAGTTCTGGCCGTGGAGGAGAAAGTAGAGAATACTCCAGAGATCGAAGGCGATGTTCCTCATTCTTCAGACTCCCCTGCTGTTGGTGATGTAGAAAGCCCTGCTCACTGTAACCAACACAGTAGGAACCACTCTGTTGAAAACTCTGATGGAGAAGAGGAGACTGAGGAGGATACCATGGAACTGGAGCTTGTGTTAGAGAGGAAAAAGGTACCAGACCACTCAGACTTTGTTTACAGTTACTAGGGACTACATATGTATATTTATTCAGTTGTCTGTCTGCTTTTCAATAGTTCATGGTTTGTCTAAAAAGAAGTGAAAATAATTGGCACATGATAGTAGTAATGAGCTTTGTATTTCATAATGAATTCACCTAGACATCAAGATTGATATAGAAGGGCAAATACTTAATCTCTTGTCACCACAGGCGGAGCTTCGGGCATTAGAGGAAGGTGATGTCAGTGCTGGTGGTTCCAGTCCCTGTTCTGAGGCCAGTCAGGAGGGCTCTCGGAGTCTCTCTTTGAAGAAGACAAAGTGGAAAACGGCTTTTCTTCGTGCTCAAAGCCCTGACTCCAACAGCAGAGGCTCCGATAAGGCAGGATGTGACGCATTGGAAGATGTAGATACAGGTAGGAAGCACCACACAAGAAAAACACGTGATTTACACTCAACAATTTAAGTGTTCAGTCCACAACATATTTATTTTAACAAATTTAATAAGTCATATCATACATAGTTACTCTAAGTTTAAAAATGTGAGCATTTTTGTTGTTTTTTTTTTTTTTTTCCCCCAGTACATTCCAGAATAGCTGACAAACAAGGGGACAAAGAAAAAGAGGAAAAGGACAAGACTGTGTACAAAGCCCCAGAGGAGGAAACACCAGACCTTAAAGTAATGCTGGCATAGCAAAATTTCACATGATAGTAAAGGTTGATTTAAAAGTAGGTTCAGAGAATTGCAGTAGGCTTCTCTGGTTATTAACAGCTTGCAGCACAGCTGAGTAAAATCACACTTTAATTTTGCTTTAATTAGTTTCAGATTGGAGAGCTTGCAAATACATTAACCAGCAAAATGGAGTTCCTGGGAATCAACAAAAAGGCCATCTCTAACTTTCAACTGCTTTTGTTACAAACGGAGGTAAGTCTGTAATATCTACTAGCTGTGTGAGTTTCCCATAATCTATATAATATATATTAATTCCCTGTACTAGTAATTACACTGAAATGTGATCGAAAGAACAAAGATAATTGTTGGACTCCATGAAACATAGAAAGTAGATTACTGCAGGTGTAATAATTTTTTTTTTTTTTTTGCTAGACTTGTCTGACTTTTCAGCAACGCACAGGCAACACTGTTTCCACCCTTTAAAATTTTTTTTTTAATGAAGTGCAATTGGCTATTCCAGTTGGAAAGGAGAGTATGTTAATCAGTTTTATTTCAGTTAATTAAATAACCACAGAGTTGTGGTGATCTGTTTTTATTGTCTGTTTTTGCATGTGATGCTCCAAACCAATCAAATTAAATTTGATGTCATTGCAGAGTTCATTTCTACAATTTCTGAGACTGCATGTACTGTGAATTCTAATTTTCACCTTTGGTTTTCGTTCTCCTTTAGACACGGATAGCAGACTGGCGAGAGGGTGCACTGAATGGAAATTATCTCCGTCGCAGGTTGCAGGAAGCCGCTGAGCACATAAAACATTACGAACTTAACGCCACTCCCAAGGGCTGGTCCTGCCACTGGGACAGGTACGCGCTCCTTACCTTTCACATCTTTATCACGCCACCCCCCCCCCCCCCCTTAAAAAACAAAAAACAAAAAAAAAACTCTTAACTCTCATTCCACTCATGTGATGATTGACTACATTACCTCTGCTACATGGCAAATACCTGACTGGTTCATGTAGTGTTGGGGAATATCAACAAGCAAGGAGAAAGACAAAGTTATGGTATAAGGGAGCGTCTATAAAGAGCCAGCCTGACAGCAACAGAGCCCCAGAGAGATGAGCCCAGTCACCCCAAAATCAGACAGAAGGGTTCATTAGCTCTTAGGAAGGTGCTTGCGCGTGCAAGAGCTTTGAACTTTACAGGACTGGCCCAAAATGATGGGAGAATGAGTGACACAGAGTGACTACATGGAAGAAGCGTGTCACACAAGCATCAGTTAAAGCGAAGACGGTGCCTTTCCCTTGGAGCCTGAAGGTCAGACCAATCTATTTTGTTTACTGTTTTCCATGCACCATTTGATGATTGTATGAATGCTTTTCTTTTTACCTTCTACTGAAGATGTCTTAGGGCATCTCGGGTGGGTTTTTTCTGTGTGAGTATTGCCGTGATTGTTGTTGTTCAATTAACTTTACAGGCTTTGCTATAATTTTTTGGTTTGTTTTTGAGAATAAGGTGGGTCCATCACCAGTGTCCCCCTTCCAATCTGGCTCCTCTCCTGGGCTTAAAGTGAAGCCCAACTCAACTTGCCCCCAATGGGGAACTAGAGACCCCCATACTTCTTTTTAAGTCTCCATGGGTCTCATGTTCTTAAGCTCAGTTTAGAGACCAGTTGGTAAGACCTTGTTGTGTGTTTGTTTCTCCACCTCTAGAGATCACAGGCGATACTTCTATGTGAATGACCGGACGAGTGCCTCCCAGTGGGAATTTCCAGTAGTAGAGGAAGAAGAGGATGCCAAGGCTCCTCAGCCTGCTGTGTCTGTCCAGGGAAATGCAGGTCATGTGCCTACTGAGGTTTCCGGTGGTCTAGTGGGTAGGTATCTGTTAAAGAATTAGCACCAAATGTTAGCAAGAGCCAAGATTGTAATACACCAAGCCACACTCTGCACAACTGTTCTTTGTAGGCAATGTTTACACCAGTTTGCAACTTGGTACACCTTTGCTCACAGTATGGGAATCATGTCTGATATAATGTGCCCAATATTGAAGGTGTTGATGAACTACAGCTGGTAAAAGTTAACGAGCACATGTTTGATTCAGCAGGAGCATCATTTGGAGAAACTCAGGCCTACTGGTCTGTTCATCAACCTCCACTTCCTCCAGAAACTCCACCTCCTCCTGTAGAGCAACCTCCTCCACCACCACCACCCCCAGAATCACCTCCTCCGCCCCCTCCCCCACCCCTCAGTGATGATGGGGAGATTGAGGAAGTAGAGATGGAAGATGAGGATGCTGAGCCACCTGCTCCTGGAACTGAAGAATTCAGGGTTTGTGTTCAGTTTTACTAAGTATAATATATGTTATAATATATGCTCATATATGTGCTCTTGTTATGGGAGTTTTCCTTTTTATTGCAGTGTTACATTTGGGCTTAAGCATTTGTCTTCCCCAGGCCAGTGAAGCCGCAGCCGCTGCCGCCGCCGCCGCCGCCGCCGCCGCCGCCGCCCAAGGAGCCACAGCTAAAGCTCAAAAGCGGAAAGCTCCAGGCTCGGCGCAGCCAAACAAGACAATCACTATCGGGAGCAGTCCCATACTTTATACCCAACCTGCTGCCAGCTCAGGTGAGGGAGGAGGCTTGCAAAAATGGACCTCGTCAAAGAATTGCTTGCCTTGAATTAAGTATTTATTCATTTGACACTAAATCATTTTTAATTAAATTAAATGTTCTCACAGTCCCTGTGATGGCTGGAAATGCTTACTGGGGAATGCCAGCAGTAGCTGTACCCCCTCTGCCATCAGAGAACTTGGCTCCACCAGTGCCAGCCCCACCCTCTCAACCTCCACCACCAGCACCTCAGCCCCCAAGTGACCCACCATCTGGGAAAATGCTTGTGGACAAAACTAAAAAGCTAAAGAAAGAAAAGGTGCATTGTTGGGATTTCCCATCTTGTTCTGTCTCTCTTCTGTGTTTTAAAATGCTGAAGATGGTGTATCAGGTCATTTGTTTTTGTACAGTAGCCCTAAATGTGAATAATGTTTATGAATGATTGCTAGCTGTACTTTCTCTGTTGACCTGGGCAGATGAGATTTCAGTGCTGATGAAAAGCTTGCCAAAACAAATATTAAATTTTCTCCCCCAATTTTTGCTCTTAGATGAAAAAGAGTAAAACAAAGATGCCATCTCTGGTGAAAAAATGGCAGAGCATTCAAAGAGAACTGGATGAAGAGGAGAAGTCAAGTTCTAGTGATGAAGATCGAGACCAGCTGAACAACAGGCGCATTGAAGAGTGGAAACAGCAACAGCTTGTCTCGTAAGTCTGTTTTTTTTTTTTTTTTTTTTTTTTTTTTTTTTTTTTTTTTAATTGCTTTTTTACAGGTCTTACAACACAAATACAAAGAAAGAGGAAAAAAAAAAAAACATTAAAAATTACAACAATTACAAAGTACAGCCTTATAATCGTGAATCAATATGCAAATAAAATGAAAGGAAAATAAAGAAATGAAAACAGTGAAACATAAATGTAAAATAAATAAATAAAGGGGCGGGGGGGCTTGGGACTATTGCATGTTCAAGAGGGGGGAGTACCAAAGTTGTCTCGTAAGTCTGTTAAAGAGCAGTGAGATTAAATCGATAAAATCTATTGGATGTACAATTACAGTGTTGTTACTCTTATATTTGCAGAGGAAAAGCAGTAAAGAATGCCAACTTTGAGGCCCTTCCTGATGACTGGAGGGAAAGGCTATTGAAGAAGAGGAAGATGATGCAGAGTTCATAACATCTATAATGAACTACTCACACATGGTCACTTCAAACACTTCCTTCTTCTGGAGTGGACTGTCTTGGACTGTATCTGTCTTTTCATCCTGGTCCTGTAGGATGAATTGGATCAAAGTGAATGAGTGTGTGGGTTTTTTTTTTTTTTTTTAATATATGCACAATTATTGTCTTCTTCTCTAAGTCCTTTGTAACACATTCATTGAGAAAAAAAAAACTTTGCTGTAAAAAGTTATTAAACAAGATGACTTTCTCCTTACTGGCTTTTGTAAAGTGGCCCCTAAGTGTATATAGAATTTGTATTTCATATTGTTTACATGTAGCCCCCTTACGCTAATCAAAAAAGTTAACATTCATTCTGAAAACTGCCTTCCTTTTTTTGTTTTGGCATGGTTTGACTTTGAGACTCATGGTCGATATGGACTGTCTGTTTTCGAGACGGGCATACTTACTTTCAGGAATCTTGAGCCTTAAATCTCAAGATTGTTCACTGTGGAAATTAAGGGATTTTCCAAAAATGGACACTTGGAAGTCTATGAGATACAGACCTGATGATTGAGTATTTTTATCAACTTGAAGAGTAGTACACATTTGTGGGGGACATTTTAAGAACCACTGTGCAAACAGGTTTTCTCCACCAGTTTCATCTTAGAATGTATGTGATGAAGCTGTATGAAAATGAAAATAACTTCATTTCTGTGGTTATAAATTATTTAGGTTCCCAAAGAGAGAACTATAGCTTGCTCACTCTAGTGTTGAGATCTTGTGCTCGTTTGACTAGATGAAATGACCATGTTGGTTGCAACCATTCCACTCTAATGCTTCATAAATGGACTAACAGTGTATCATTTTCTTAATTGAATCTGCATGGAGAGAAGTCAGCTCTGTGAATGTGCCAACTGCTTCAGTTTTCCTCAACACCTCTCAACGTGTCTGTTTTACTGCAGTACTTGTACGTCTCTCACTAGAGTTCTGTGTAGTTGTATACTTGACAGGGAATGGGGGCCAGTGAAGTTTTCTATGTTGTAAATAGTGAATAAACTTTTTTTCATCTGTACAGATTATAAATTGCTTAGCTGTTTTGAAAAGCATTGCTGGGAACTATGGATCTACAGATATTTGCTTTATACATTAAAAACTGTCTGAAAGATTTTTGAAATGGCAGCATGTGCCAGTTTATTGAAAATGAGAAATTCTACAAGGGTTGTTCAAGGTTTTAGATAAATGAATGATAAATATCTATGATGTGTTCAGATTGAACTGACCTTCCAGTCAGCTGAAGGTAATTTTAGCCAATTACTCTCCTACTGTAAATAGTCTAATAATGTGGCCCAAATGTAGCTCTTTCTAATCTGTGAGCAAAGTTGGATTAACAAAATACAACTATATGAAAGAGTAGGAATTTAACACATTTCTAGTGTTGGGCGATTTATAATGGGCAATGATTATGATTGATTTAATATTAAAAAGCTGCTTGATTGGATACCTATAGATAATCTGGTCAAAAGCAGCACATAAAGCTCATTAAAACTACATAACGTTGCTTTGGAGCACAATAGTCTTTCCTGATCATTTATCATTTATAACCATTACATGTAACTTAATAACTGTCTGTGAGCTTTTAGGGGCATTCAATTCTTCAGACGTCTGGTTCCTATCACCATCACTGTGAATAACACTAAGTTTTTCTAGAACAGAGCGTTTCACACCAAACCACTCTGGTTCCCCTTCATTATGCAGAAATTTAGAAAAAATTGGCGGAGTTCCCCTTTAAGGATTTTGTGCAATCATTTTGGGATTCACAGAAGTGTGCTTGGTATCCATAGTAACAACAGCACAATGACGTCTGTTGCCTAGCAACTACGATACAATTGCTACATGTAGTTTGCCACCTTGTTAGCCAGTACGCTAGCGTTAAGTCCAGTACCAAAGTCAATGTAAAATATATTTTTTCCGTGTCACAAGCTGTTTTTTCTTTTTCTCTTGTCAAACAGTTAACGTTAGCTACACCTCACTGTAGGCAGATTACCATTTATGGGTCGTGAGAGCCGTTTGAAAAGTTAGATAGCGAGCTAACGTTACTCCGCTGTAAGTTAACCTAACGCACATCTTCAACTGGCCGGTGAACAAGCGCTACGCCAGCTCTAGATTAACCAAGTTGGAATGAACTAGTTTATATCTTGCATTGAAATTCATACTAAACGTGTCAATGAAATGCAGGTAAGTGGACTTGCATGTCATCTCTACAAATGTTCCCAAGCTATTAAACTAATTATCTGTCATTATTTCAATAATAGTGTAAATTTATCTGTATGGCTGTAAGCATTATGGTAGTGTGTAGATGTTTAGCTAATTGTTGTTTTAAGTAAAGGCAGATTTATGTAGTAACAGGTTGTGCTTCATTTTAACTTGACGGGTTTGCCTGTTTTACGTTATGGAGGTACAGTTCACTGGAGCTTAATGTAACTGCACAGATGTTCCCAATTAATAAACGTTGCAGTCTGGTGGTTTTAATAGATAATTCTGTTCATTCACTTGTTCATTCTTTCATCTATATAACTTAAACTTATCATTTTCTGTTTTCTTTTTATTGATAATGTTAAAAGACCCTAGATGACCCCTATGAGAAATTTATTCTGCAACACTTGAAGCATTATGGGCTTTTTACTGGTGAGTCTATGCTCTTTTTCCAACATGCCATTAGAATTCTTGCTTCAATGAAGAGCAGCAATATGTTTTACAGACTAATTGTAGGGTCCAGTTTTTGGCAGAACTGTAAATAGTATGCCATTATGGTGAAGTCTCTGAGTTAAAGTTAGAGCACTTTGTCCTTTTTTAGTCTCTGTTAAAAGTGTAAAATTCAGTACTTCACATTTAGCAATTTAACATGTGATAGGAGTACTACTTGAGTACTTAATTGGATATTAATTTTGGTCTGTAGGCCAAGGTTCATCATCTATTCAGACAAAAGTCACAACCCGTAGGACATGGGATCGCACCCATGACTCTTTGGTCACAGATGCCATCCATTTACCTGTTGACAGCACAGACATGGAGGAGGAGCCAGAACTACATCAGGGACAATGTAAGTTTTGTTGCTGTTCTTTATATTCCATCAAAACATTACATTAATAGTATCCCAATATTTTCACACGTCAGGTCCAGTTCAACTGACATCTCATCTCAGGTTCTTTAAACAATATATTTAAAAACATTTTCAGCATATATGTCATCTATCATTTTACACTGAGTTTACCACACCTTGAAGTGAGCAATACAGATATTATTACAGATTATGCGGTAATGTAACATATCTACATACGACTTCTTTAACAATGTCAACAATGTACAAGGTCTTATAACTGTTATGAATTTTCACATATTTCCTTCTTCATATATTTCACAGCTTAGTAATAGGTATTTGTTTTATGAACTGTTCAATTGTCTGTAAAATTATGCATTGTACATTCTTTTATTGTTACCAAACAACTGTTGTATTGATTTGGTAGGTCATAGCCTACACTACATTTGAGTCACTTAATTAATTTTCAGTTAGAATTGACTGCCTTTTTAAAAAAATCAGACACTTACAACCTGTAACTGTTTAAGGGAAGATGATCCAGTGAAGTTAATGTAGACTGCCTCTCAATTACACAGTTAATTCACTAGTTAAACAGTAAATGCTGACTCTTTTTTTTTCTTGTGGCCAGTATGTGTGTTCCAGTGTGAACTGTGTGGTTTGGGATGGTATGACTGGTAAATTTTCACTTTATTTTTGTGTTGTATGTACTTCTGTGTCATCTTTGTAGTCTCTTTCAATGTGGAGAAATATCTCAGGACCAGGCAGCTGCTATTTGATTTTGAAGGTGGACGGCCTATCCCTCGCCTGAGGGAACCACTGGACCTCTTTACTATCCCCTCTACCTCCAGTCCCTTCCAGGGTGTTCGCTGGCCTGTTGAATGCAAAGTTATCTGTGACAAAATCCATCACATAGGTATCTTTTCCTTGCTAATACATTAAAATGTTTAATTAATACGTTGTCACAACTTCTTAATTTCAGCAGTTTGGTCACTTCATTGTGTGCTACTAAACATGCAGCTGAAAGGAATTGCTTCCCGTAATTGTCCACCTATGTGTTGTTATAGAATGGGACCCTCCTGAACCAGAGCCATTTTACCAACAGACAGGCCATGAGCGCACCCCAATGCCAGTTGAAGAAGAAAAAGGAAATATTATCTACTGTATAGACTCAGGTGAGATGGAAGTTTTTATGTTTAACTTGCTTTGTTCTTTAATGCAATGACTTTGAAAGCACTATTTATAACAGTATAGCCTTCTTATGTGACTATTTACAGAATGCCTATTTATGATTTGTTTACTTCATACTTTACCAACTGCTGTAGTTTGAAAACACTAAGACTTTATGAGCCTGACATTCATAAGATTGTCCCTATTTTTATCCATTTATTTGTTAAGCCACAAAGACATCATACTTCACACGCTCTCGTGTTGGTGGAGGTAGAGAGCCTAAAAAGGGGGCTACATCTTGTGCCAATAGCCAGGCATCATCCACCCTGTCGTTTGAGTCTCGGTTTGAGAGTGGTAATCTTCAAAAAGCAGTTCAAGTGTAAGTGGGCCACATCAATACTTCCAACACTTTGTGTTCACCACAGCATTCGCTTGACACATCACTATATTTTCAAGTGAGGCAAATTAAATAGAGATGCACAGATATGGGAACTGTGGGCCGATGCCAATGTACAATAATGTTTAAGCAAATACCTGCCAATGCGGATGCCAATATATACAAATGTGTATATAATTAACATTAATGTTTATAACATTTATTTCTGTATTTCAGATTAGTTTTATGAATAAAGCTTTAATTAATTAATATTTTGTCATCTTAAATTTACTGAAAAAAATGCATTTTCTATATGCATTTCATAGTCCAGTACAGTTTATAAGAATTTCCAATGTTATAACATAATTTCAAGAAATGTACACAAACCAGACTGGCAAAAAAATTAGGAGAATGTGAGATGATGTCACTTTAGATGAATATATGTCCTCATTAAATTGAGGCTATCTTACAGGTAGTCCTATGTCAGCACTGTTTCTCCTGATTTTTTTTTGAGAATTTCATTCTAATGTTACTGTGTAATTTAAAGTGTAATGCGTGCTATTTTCTTTTTTAGTGGTGTGTATGATTATGAGCTCACTTTGCGCAATGACATGTACACCACAAAGCATACGCAGTGGTTCTACTTCCGTGTGAGGAACATGAAGGCAGGTGTCACCTATCGTTTCACTATTGTCAACCTGATGAAATCCAGTAGTTTGTATGAAACAGGCATGTGCCCACTGCTGTACTCTGATCTTGCTGCATGGCTGAAGGGAGAAGGTTGGCGTCATGTGGGCAGCAACATTCGGTGAGTTTAGATGGCTGTTAAGTTAGTGACCCATGGTGTAGTGTAAGTACAGTATACATACCTGCTGACCCTCTGTTGCATCTTCATGAAGGTATTACCGGAATGACAGCGAAAAGGGGGGAAAAACACTTTACTCCCTCACCTGGACACTCCAGTTTCCTTATGAAAATGACACCTGTTACTTGGCCCACTGCTACCCATACACCTATTCCAACCTCCAGTGCTACCTGCATGGTATGATTTCAGACCCAGCCAAAGCAGCTTACTGCAAAGTGCGGGTCCTGTGCCGAAGCCTGGCAGGAAACTCTGTGTATGCATTGACTATCACAGCACCTGGTGGCACCTGGCAAGAGCGAAGGAGCAAGCGAGCAGTGGTAGTGACAGCTCGAGTGCATCCGGGAGAGACTAATGGGTCATGGATGATGCAGGGCTTCCTGGATTTCTTGCTGGGAGAGTCACCAGATGCACGGCTATTGAGGGAAACCTTTGTCTTTAAGGTGAGTGAATAACTTTGAAATGCTTGTGTAGGGCAGTGTTGACATCAGGTGCTTCTGGAGCACCAAAAAGTAGCACAATATTTTTAGAGCAGGAGAATAAAGGCCAAAATGTACCATTTGCAGGTTGTGCCAATGCTGAACCCTGATGGTGTAGTTGTTGGAAACTACCGCTGTTCACTGACAGGTTGTGATCTGAACCGAAACTATCGCACTCTACTGCGGGACTTTTTCCCCTGTGTGTGGTATACTCGCAACATGGTGAAGCGGTAAGGAAAGTGCTTTGTGCACGAACAGTGCATGCCAATGATTCAATATAGTCAACACAGTCAACATAGTCAACTAATTTACCTTCAACTGTGTAGGTTGCTTGCTGAGAGAGAAGTAGTGCTTTATTGTGACTTTCATGGACACAGCAGGAAAAACAATGTGTTCATGTATGGTTGCAATGATCATAAAGATGCTTCACTACATCTTCAAGAACGAATCTTTCCCCTGATGATGAGCAAGAATGCCAAAGACAAGGTGAAAAAATTATGGAGCTGTCTCAGTTTGATAGATTAGGCTCAACTGATACCACTTAATTGGATTGATGTTGGATTATACAGCTACATGAAGCACTCTTTCTTTGTTGTAGTTTTCTTTCAGGAGCTGTAAGTTCAAAGTGCAGAAAAGCAAAGAAGGCACTGGCCGTATTGTGATGTGGAGGCTGGGCATCAGAAACAGTTACACTATGGAGTCCACCTTTGGAGGCTCCACTTTAGGTACACACCTGAAGAAATACCCTGTACACAATTCACACCCGACTATTTTCTATGTGTCTAATTACTTCAGGCCTTAAGTTCAGTTCCAGTCATGGAAGGTCTCAACTTGTTTTTTCAAGTTGTTCAGTGTCTCCTCTGTTTTTAAAAATCTGACAACTTTAAACTGGATCCCATAAAAAGTCTTATACAATCTTAATAACAGAACTAAACCTAAAGACATAAAATGTCTGAAATATCTTGATCATTTTTGCTGGCTTTCTCCATGTAAAAGAGACATGGAACTGGTCTATGACATTACAGATGTCAGATTACTTGTTGATTAAGCGCAAAATGGCTGTAAATTGCGATTGGTTAGCCAATATTTTATTTTAACCTTAGGGGGCTCATTTTCTACATTTTTCATTGTTTTTTTTTGAGGTCCAATTATAACATTTGTGTGGTTTTATGTAAAAATGGTCATGATTAATTTTAACATGAGTTTTCCAGTTATCTCCTAGAATTAAACAGGCTGTTTTTGTTACTGTGCTTTTAAGACTGGTATGAGATAAATGAGCTCTGGTCTGATTGGCTGCCCTGTAATGTGCCTAATTCAAAAAGCACTCAGAGCTGTAAAGGTCCCTTGCACTTCAATATGAATTGGCGGGGCTAAACTGCTGTAGGCTGAATAAGAGTGGAAAAGAGTTGGTTCTTGTGAAGTTGCAGAAACAGTAAAATGGGCTGCTTTTGCAACATGGTTTTTATATATAGACTGTATGGACAGATTAATTAGTGGTGCGGTTTGAAACTTTCAGAATGCGTACATATTACTTTAAACTTCTTTTATTTGAAAAAAATGCTGGGCTAGAGGATGGCTAAACTGATACTGAAGTCAAAAGCACATTGAAAGACTGAAGGAAAAGAGAGCAGTTAATGGGGTTAAATGGAGAAGCTGAGAAGAGGGCTAGTGACTATGACATAAATTAATTTTAATAATATTAATGCATGCCATATTTGAGTTTACATGCAATGTTTTGGAAATTATTTTAGTTTTCCTTTGTTCTTAAAAAAGTATTAAAATTAATGGAATATGACTTTAAAAAATCTGCAGCAACCCTGTGTAACATTATTATTTGAATTATCTTGCCTTTCATCTGTAAAATCAAATCTTGAGGTATAGAGAAACAGCAATGTTCTGCTTTTGGTCTAGAACTGGGTTGCAGTAACTTGCCATTGAAAATTGATGCCTCAGAATTTATTAATGAAGTATCTTCTCATTCAAAGGGGACAGGAAAGGTACACATTTCTCTATAAGGGACCTGAAATCTATGGGCTACCTTTTTTGTGACACCTTGTTGGACTTCTGTGACCCAGACACGACAAAGGTCCTCTATATACTCCACACTATACTGTAAATACATGTTCTGTCTGTAAAACAGTACATAAGGCACTGAAAATCTTTTTTAAAAATGTGTTACCTGTTTTGTTCCCCAGATTGCACACTGTCTGACAGAGTTAGAGGCTTTACTCAGGCAAGAGATCAGACGAAAGCTGGGTCAGGATGTGGACCTAGACTCCTTGGAAGGCCTTTCTGATATAGATATTGAGTCGAGGTGAAAAAAAAAACACTCTTGAACATACTAGAAGTAGATCTGACTGTTCTAACAGAGAGGATGCTCAATGATAAATTGGGGTTCAAAGGAGAATAGCATTGTTGTTTGAAGGCATCTGCAGTGCTAAAAGCAAGTTAGCAAGTTTCTGGAAATTCATAGAGACAGTGTTTTAGTAGGAAATGAATATACTAGTTAGTAATACTAATATTGCACATTGTTTTTGACTCTTTACAGCACAAGTGGTTCAAATAGCACAGAGTCAGACGGTCTGCCTGTTCATCTTTTAAACTGCTCGAATAAGGTGCAGTATTTGACTAATTTATAGAATTATAATAATTTATATACTGACTAATATATGTATTTTGAACAGCTCATTACTGTTTTTTTCATTGGTTGCATTGGTATTTTTCATGCATTACCCTTAAATAAATATAAAGATAAATTATGCCACAATATGTTTTTCTGAGCTTAAAACCTCTGAGCATGTTTCACTGAACATGTTTTAATTCATTGCAAAGAGAGCATAATTAGTCCTGTCCAATTGGATTCAGTATAGTGCAGCATGTAAAATGCTGAAAAAAATGACTGTACTATACTATTTTGAACATTCTGTTTTTTATTTTTGCAATGTTCAACAGTGACAACACAGGATAGTATAAACTCACAGAAGACAACTCCTTGTTTGGTTTTCTACACCCTTTTCTGTAAAGACCTGGCCTTGTCTCTCTACTCCACTCAAAGCAATATAATGAAACAATGATAATAAACATAGGTACAAATGCATATAGGAAATAAATAAAATACCGAAATGAATAGTCTATACGATATTTTTTAATAATATGTGGTTTTAAATTGTAAGTCTTTTTTTCTGTGTTCTAACTGATTGATTCTCAGAAAAACAAAAGATTGTGGTGCACATTGTCTAAAAATGTCTTGATGCATTACGATGTTGAATATTTGACATATTCCCCACCCTTATTTTCATGTTGCCTTTTCTTTTTCAAGAATATGAAAGTGAAGAAGAAGCATTTGCGAAGCAGAAAAGAAAGAAATAAATTACGGCAACAGCGAACCCAGAGTGCGACATCCAAGATTGTTCACAGAAACGTCAAAAACGCAGTAAGCCTCAATCAGCCAATGCCCAAAGTATCCAAAGCACCATCTCCCACTGGTGTATCAGTCCTGAGGATCTCTTTTCTTGACAGGATCCTTTACCATCAAATGAAGATCTGGTGAAAGTGAGAATTCAAGAGAAAGCAGTGACTCCAGAGAAAAGCACAAAGGACAAAAGTCAAAAGGTAATGAAGTCATATGCTGATTCCTAAATATAAATAAATCATGCACATCAAAACATAATTAATAACATGTATAAACTTATATATGGTGTATCCACAGTATATATAGATCATTCTACCAAATTAGCACAAACTGCAGTCTCACAGTGAAAAAAAAACTACTACAAAAAATTAAGTATTCAGACCTTTGATATTTAGAAGAGTTAGGTTATTAGTGATAATTAGATAGATAGATAAAGATATTAATAATAATAGTAATGATAATGAGATAGTAATAAGTCAAATGTATACAAAATTGTGAAGTATGGAGTGCTTTCTGTTGGGAGGTGGCTGTCCCAAACCCTAACCCCTAAATTTCAACAAGTTTTGTTTTGATTTTTAGAGAGAAGCTGAACGATTTATATTAATTGTGAGTTTAACTTTGAAATAGAAAGAGGCTTTATCCAAAAAAAAATGCTGTCCCATGTGTCACTACTGAAATACTGATCTTCTGCAATTAAGTAAACTTATTTGTGGTTAAATAAAAAATATTATGATTTTATGTGGTGGTGCGTTCAGTCTGGAAGGTCCTGGATCCCACATCCCACCACACGCATTGGTGTTCTTGACCATGCAGCCTTTTGGGAGCACAAGCCAGAAAAGGTAAGTCATAAAATTTTAGTGGTCATCCAGGCCTTCAGAGAATGCCTAAGGATTTCTGGGAGCTAAAAAAATCTGTGATTTTTAGTTCATTTGTATTTAATAGAGTATTCATGCTTATTGTAATTAAACTCTGCAATATTATGGTAATACTCTTATTTAATTGTTTGATCCTGAAATACTGAACAGAAAATTGGCCAGTCAGGATTTTTATCTCTGCATTATCTCTATGGAGATAAAGACAACCATAATATTAATTAACAACATAATTAGGAACTGACAGTGGAGTCAGCCAATCATGTTTTGATTTCCAGTGGGTGGCACCAGAAAGAAAGTCACTCTAGGACTTCTGGAAGTTGTAGATATGTCACTGACTGAACACGAGCAATAGTCTGAGTGTTATAGTGTACTTCTGATCAGAGATTGTTTCTTAGCACCTACTCTGATTATGCAAAACATTTTTATATGCTTATTAATATTTACTGAATTTCTTATGCCATGGCTTGTTTACATGGTTGGAATTGTCTATATATTCCATGCTTTATGTTTCTGGCATGCATCAAAAACCCAATTTATTTATTTTCTTTGTCATTCAGAATCAATGTTTGGAGGCTGTTAGTGCAGCCTGTCTGCGCAGTGGAGGCTTGACTGATTCCTGTCAACGGCCTGTCACAGGTAAATGTCTGCAGAGAATTAGTTATCTGTCCATTGTATTGGCAACTTTTGAGCAAAGACAAGAAAAGGTAGAATTCAGCATCTAAAAAAATAAGCTTTTATTACCTTTTTTTGGAAAGGTTCCTATTGAAGTGTACACTGGCCATGAATCTTTGTCTTCCTGGGCATGACTTGGGTGTGCTCTTCTATCTTAATAGAACAAATGTGTCATTACGCCTCTCATCACTCCCAGAGACAAATGCAACGTCAACCCCTGACCATCACTGCAGTCCGGCACCGCTTCTCATCTGTGCCAGTCCAACAATGCTCTTTGCTCTTCAACTCAGATGTCAGAGCACATGCTGGAATAAGAGGTGCAGCCATAGTGTTGATATTGTATGTGTGTGCCTTTCACCAAATTTAACATCCAGTAAATATCATTGTAGACTTTGTGATGAAAACCTGTGCAAGACCTGTCAGTCTAATGTTCTTTATGAGATTAAAACTATACTATATATTTCACAGGAAGGTGCTCTGTGTCAAACATCTCACTGCGTAGGTAAGTACTCTGTTCACATTGCATATCTGTCTTTTTCATAGCAGCGTGGAAGGTGATGTTCTGTGTTTTCTGTAATCATTACTCTAGTCATAGTCATCGTTTGCCCTTACAAATCAACCCTGATCTGCTCTCCATTTCCTTCACATTTTTAAAGAGCTGTAGTAACAGACCACAGACAGTGCAGGGCTGTTCCAGAGTTTCTTCCTATCAGAGGCCTGGAGCCCTGTGCCTCTGTTCACATTTACCCAACCCACACTGACAACCAGCAGAAGCTCATACAAGAAGGAACATCCCACTCAACCAAGATTTCATTCAAATACTTCATGCCTGAAATACAGGACACGCTGGGCACCCTGAGGACAAATTATAAGAGAAATGCAAGAGGTGAGGATGAGTAATGTTCAGGTGAGCTTGATGGTGAGACTGAAGAACATGACTCCAACATGGAGTGACTGTTTATGCACATTAAGTTGGAAACTTGGTCAAAGAAGTTTTAGTCTAATCTAAGAATTGAGGGTAAAAATAGGTATGAGCAAAGAATACTGGTACATAACATTTGTCTGAGTGTAAATGTACCTCTCTTCCACAGAGAGTTCACTGTTTTGGCAGTTAACATTTTTGTGACATTACTGGGAAAAATGTTCAGATATTTAAAGGTGTAGCATATTTCCATTACCATATATATGTTATATTGTGTGAATAACAAAACAAATGACATTTAAGAAATCCACAGTTAGAGCTTAAATAACACTAAATCAAATGTCAGTTTTGCAGACATTAATCACTAATTTACAATAATTAACCCAGAGATATTTTCCGGTCTTAGTGGCTCCTACTGGAGGTGTGGCAGTACTGGACACTGTGCAGTCCAGTGAAGCAGAGCATCTTAGTAAACAAGGGAAAGAGGATGGCTCCTTTTTTCCTGATCTGAGGAGCGTTAACATGCATGGCAGAAGGTTTTTTGGGCGGGGTTTCTTCCACAATAAATATTTTTTTTTTATTCATTAGTTCACTTTCAGAGCTCTCACTACTGCATGCTGTTTTAACCCACAGCCACAGTCATGACAGGGCTTCAGGTGACCAGGCTGGATTAGGAGGTCTGGGGAAATTGCCAGGAGGGCGCGCAGGGCAGCGAGTATTGGAGGGAGATGCTGCACACAGTGAAGGCAGGTATATGGTGTTTAGTAAACATACCAGTTTTTCTCATTTCACATGATGGAGCTCTTGTTCTAAGGCCTTTGGTTTGTTTTATTTTCCTGTTTATTCTTATCTTTATTTTCAGTGTTTCAGTCTTTATTCTGGACAGCAGTCCATCCTCCATGATTGTGCTCCTCTGTATACTCACTTCCTTTACTGTGAACAGTCAAATCTTTCACAGTCATGTATAATTATTTTTATCCCTGGATTGAAGATTATACTCGTATTGCTCAGCCATTTTATGATTAGCTAAAAGAATCCCACATAGACAGGGGTCCAGTTACCATATACAGCTGAAGCTGCCTTTAATGTGCTTAGATCTCATTAACATCATGGTTAATGATGACTATTGTCTAATTGTCATGATGAGACTGCTCCATGTTAAGATAGTTTAGTGTTATAGATTGTTCAAAAAAGGTTGTTCCCTAGCTGTTAATGTCTTGGCCACTTGTTTTGAGTTTAGTGTTTCAGGAAAAGTACTGAAATAGTCAGTAGTTGGGGTGTAATGATACACTTGGCCCAAACTCTGATTTGATACAAAATACTTTGAATAAAATTCAAATAAGGACAAGTGTTGTTGCACACCATACTATAACAACACTAGAGCTGGGAGGGTGCTGGAGTGAGCTCATTGGTGCTGATCTTGTTCATGCAATGCAATTGCATTAGATAGAATAACTCACCACAGTGCCTTTTTACATCACCATTATACAAGTTAGTTCCAGTCAAGCAAGCTGATTGGTTGAGAGCTGTTCTAAACATGCTGTTATTTCGCTATAACATCACTCCACTGCAAAGCCCTTGCTGAGCAACGACTTTGACAGCTGTAGGAGATGTTTAAGCCATTTGAACGTTTTTACTTCTTACTTTGTGCACAAACAGAAAATGGACACTTTTAAGATTATATTTGACCCTAGCTGATTTGGTCATACTCTGACGATGGGACCGATATCTTGCATGCCATTCTGTCTTCTCAGAGAGGTCCCAGGCTGTACAGAGACTGCAGAAACAGTCTTGTGAAAACCACAAAGCTAAAATCTCATGAGGTGCATAAAGAGGAGTGTGAAGAAGATGGAATCACACGGTCCACAAGATCAGCACCACTTCAGGGGACAACATGGAAACAGTCCTGGGATTCTAGGAAAGAGTACTTTGGAGTATGCATATTTCATTTGACATACAAAATACATACGTAGTAATGTCTACCATCGTTGATGAAGTTAGGAACCTGAGTATGTTCCCACCCTGAACTGGAACATACGTTTGGTTTTGTGCAAAACCTCTATGGTGTCTGTCTAATCAGACGGATGTCATAATGTACATTTTTCAGGCGTTTATGTTCTTCTGCAGCCATTTCAGTAACACTGATTATCTTTGTAACATATTAAATGTAAAGGCACTGGTGTGTTAGTGTCATGGACATCATATAGCTTGGTCTGATGTTTTCTGTATGGTAAACTGTGCCAAGTATATTTAGGACAAATGCATTTATGCCCTCTGGACAAAAACTAGTTGCAATTTTACAGTCTCAAGTAAGCATATTGTGTTACTATTTATATACACTCTAAGTCTACCCATCTGCATTTGGCTATCATCTGTAGTAAGTCATAATACATAAATAAGCATATAAAATTCTATGACAAGATGCACTGCTCATAAAACAAAACTGATTGGGTGAAAAAAGACATAATGCTCCAAAATATTTCAGATGAACAGTACTAATGATCACTTTGGTCCTTCAAATAATATCAAAGATGTATGCAGTTCTTCAGCAGCAGAACCACTTGTCATGCTCCAAGTTCTTGAATTCCATTAAACTGGCGAAGGTGGAAGCGGCTTTCAGTGTGTCTGACCATTGCACGAAGGGCAACAAAACCAGAGAGAGCCTGTAAATGTATGAAAAAACAAACAAATGGGTAACATGAAGAGTGAAGCATGACTTTTAAAGAGCTTTTTAGGAAGATGCTTATAAGTGTGCTGTTTATACCTCTGCCAGAATGAACAAGGCGAGAACTATATGAACTCCTCTTTCCAAAGGTTGAATGAGTATAGCTTCATTGAATAGCTGAAAGAGCGTTAAAGGGAACTGCAGAAGGAGGCTCAGGAGCCAAAAACCAGCCAGTTCAGGCACCTGCAATAATGAATAATATATTGTCCTGCAGGTAACAAGTTTTAAATTAAATTAGAGCTCAGTGATATGACAACATATATCCTAATCATTATCAACTACAGCCATATTTAAGTGGGGTGGAGGTTGATTTGACCCATGGGGCTTTCAGAAGTGTGGCTGTCGCTGGATGATGTTTGGATCTAGACTATTTGTTGTCATTTGGGAAAATTAGAGATCCATTATCCCATATGAATTGACCAGTAAAATCACAGACTAATTACATGCCCGGACCTGATCTTGTGAAACTAATCCAGCTCAAATAGGGTTAATGTCACAATACAATACAATATGCTTTTCTGAATGTATTGTGGATATCGTCAATACTTGCAGAACACTGACCAACTGCATGCTTCATTATAAAGAGAGCAAAATCTTTCCCATTTAACTGGATTTAGTGCAACACAGTAAACTAAATATTAATAATTGTGTTCAGTTTTTAAGAGTATCTTTTTTAATATTTATTTTTTCTCTCTGTTCCAACTGATCAGATACATACAAAAATACATATGGTATCATATTGTGTATTATGAGCATTTCTTGTATTTTTGCCAGTATCACCCACCTCCACATTGAATGTAATTCTACATGCTATAAAGGTCGTTACCTTTTCTTGCAGATTCCCTGCGTAACCCAAGTAGAGCCTGATAGCCTCGATGAGGGTCATTAAAATTAGGATGGTAATTAAGATGAACTTGTAGTAGTCTGGGAGAACAGGGTACTGAAACAGAGGATAAAAGGTGACCCTCCAGGTCAGTTAGTTTAGCAATACTGCTATATCAATCAACTGTGCACCACAACCGCGAGATGGAGGTGAAAGGGAACTTACTTTGAGGTGCAGCATCACTACTTCACTGATCCACCACAGAGGAAAGAACCACAGGTTGAAAAAAAGGGACATCTGAAGAGGAAGGTTTGATACAACTTCTCTGTCTGTGGAGAATAGAGGCGCAGTGAGTGGCCACTGCATACACTTCACTGACGGAGCAAGGTATAAACTAATTATCCAAGTTAGTTAGCTACTGAATTAGCTAAGCTGATTTAGCCACTTAACAAAACATCTTATCGGTAACGAACACAGCACCAGAGATCAGTCCGAGCTATACCGGTAAATTAGTTAGGTTAGTAACGTTAATCTTGTCGTCTTACGGTTAGCTGCATGAATACGAAGCTAATGTTACTGCATAGAGCGGTTAGCTGAGAAACTTAGCCTGCTAACTTTAGTGAAGCAACGCGGGGCTCCATAACAGAGCTGCACTCACTCTGATTAAGAAATGTGACATGATCCTCAGGCGAAAGTCGGGAATGAGTCGGATCCACAAAAACAGTTCTTGAAAAATCTCCCAGACGTCTTCTTATGGGCTCGGGGAGGTCCATGGTGCAGACATCTCTATCCCTAGCTAACGCTAATATCAACAGGGCAGTTGCTAGCAGCAGCTGTAGGCGTGTTCAGGCAGTGATGCTGAACGTTACCAGTACAGTCAATCTGGCAGCTCATGAAGTGAAGATACAGCTACATGTTAAAACAGCAGTTTGCATATCTAGCCGCTACGACGTTACTAGGGTTTAATGACAATGAATGCAATTAATAAAAGATTAAAACAGTTTTATAAAACAACATAACTGCTGAAAAATCATAAATAGAGTTATTAGCTTTCTCTGCAATCTTATTAGTGGGAACAGGAGCCAAAAGGAAGAATCCCCTCATAACTAGCATATTATTACATGACTTTATTCACTTTATTGCTTCTGCCACCTCAAAGGAGAATTCCACCATTGTTCCCAAATTTCCGCATCATTGAGGTGTAAGCAGACGTTCAGAGTGGTTTAGAGTGAAATTGTGCACCGTAGGAAAACCCGCAGTTTCAGATTTCTTTACAGTTGTGGTGATAGGAAACGGGTTGCGATGTCTTTCCAAAACAACCAGTGAAAATAGACGTAATATGTAATGTTAATTGTAATAAATCTGAAGAAGGAAAAAAAAGTATATTTTGGGACTATTTTGCCCTGTTCTCTCCATCATGTATGATTTTTTCAATATATGATTTAAAACCTAATATTAAAACAACATAAAACTATGTTTCAGTCATCGGGAAAAGCATTTGTAACTACTTTGTTTAATAGCTGTCTGTGAAATAACTGTTAAGAGGCTGTTAGAGATGTCTGCTTCCTATCAGATCCACGCTAGCAAGCATGGTCAGAATGAAGCCCTTCACTCTGAATGACTTTGTCCTAAATCTTAATGATTTAAATGTGCAGAAATGTAAACATATAATAGTATTCACCATTAAGGGACACACTAAAGCACAGCATAGATAGGCATAACAGGGGAAAATTTAAGCAAATTCATAAGTCATTGTAAGTCATTATGTTTGTGGGACGCCAGCGTCTTGGGTCTTGACCATCATGCAAGAGTTAAAGGATCATTTCCAAGGAAGCTGAAGTTGCACAGTGGTCCACTGTGTCATAGAATCGGAGACAGGCTTTATACTGCAGGAGCTTTTCAGCCAGATGACTCTGTCTTGTTCCTTTATCCAGTTCAACACTCAGATCTGTGTACCTGCACAACAAAACATATAGCTCGATGGCAAGTGCTTACAAGACAATACAGCAGTGAGCCAAAGCAGTTTGATTATCTAATTACATTATCAGTCGATGTGTGGCATATGGGCATCTATGTGCAGGGGCAATGAAGGCTTCCCTGTCTGGTCTGAACCAAAAGAGGGTTCAGAATATTTTACTGATTATGGGAGGGATGTGTCACAACACAGTGTGCTCTGCTGCTGACGTCTTGTTACCAGACACCACAGAGCAACGTCAGAGATCTGACAGAGTCCATGCCTTGGTGTGTAAGGGCTGTTTTGGTGGCATGCAGAGGGAGAGCACCATGTTAAGCGGGTGGCTATAATGTCTGGGCTCATCTGTGTATTTATGCATGTAGTACTATCAGTAACAGCATCATAGTGCTTTCTAGGTGTAATAGAGTGTAGTAGAGAGATGTATAGTAACTAGTTACATTTACCGCATTGCATGTATATACATTCAATTTAAATAAATTTGTATTTTCTGGAGTAATCTTGAATGTTTTTACATTTGTATTTAGGTAAAAGTTATTTTATTTCATTCTTTACTAATATTTAGATACTGATTCTGCTTAATTTATTTCTGTCACGTTGGTAACAGCATCATACTGCTTTGTGATTGGTCACACCTCTGACTTGTATGGTTTATCATTTTATTTTAGGCCAAGAATAAAAGAGTAAAAAGAGAGGAATAGAGCCTGACAAACTCCTGTTCCTATGTGAAAACATACAAAATGTACAAAGTAGTTCTGCTACAGTTCTGTAAGTTACTCAGTACTTAAGTAGTTGTTTGACCTTCAACTTCTAACTAATCAAGATCTCCAGAAGCAGGTTTGGGCACCCCTGATAAGGCACTATTTGTGGGTGATGTGATGTAGCCCTGCCTATCAAACCCAAATCTAGTACTATGCACAAAGAAGAAAGTATGCATTCATAGCTTACCTGCAAGATAATTTCCAAAACACCAGGGTATTTACGGCCATCAGCATCGCCAGCATGAAGAAAAATCTCTCCATATTGCCGTTGCTGAGTGTATTCGGATAAAAGTTCCCTACAGCAGAAACGATCAAAGTGTTAGTCATCAGCCAGTGTCTTGGCCCCTGTCCATGGGCTCTGTTGTGTTTAAGGAATGCTAAAAGAGGAAGTAGCCTCACCGCCAGACACGAGATAAAAGAACTGAATCAGAAGAGCACCCAGAAAGCATCCTCCTCCATAGAAGAGGCTAAGGAAGTGTAGAGAAATGCCTCTGAGGTTGCTAGGAGTCAGACAGAAAGAGATGAGGGAGCCTGAGTAAAGGGATAAGAAAAGTAGAGTAAATTGTGCACGTCAAGGGTATCAGTGACACAGCGTAGTTGCTCTGCTCTCAACTAGACATCAGAAAATGGCTGGAGGAATCATACCATTACTGATAATGTGTAGATGCTTTTGAAAACATGATCTCATATTTTTTACAAGAAACGAACGCTTACATGCTGGTGTGACAAAGGCCTCTGCTATACCCAGTAAGATGTACTGAGGGGCGAGCTGAAAACAGGCCATTGAGGACACCTGTAGCACTGTTCCTGACAGTGTCTGCTCCACCTGAGGGTAATCCTTTCTGTGGATCTCAGCAATCCCTGCAGCTAGTGCAGAAAGAGCTGCACAGGCATGACCCATTGCTGCAAGACAAAATACCACAAAGTAGAGCTTGTTTTCATCTGTTACACAGTGTGGAGTAAGTTGTCTTTAGAACTGTAACATTATTTGTAATTGAATGTAGATGCATACTTATGAATTTGGCTGGAGAAGGAGGTGTTTTATTTGAAGACTGGTAGCAGGTGTTGATAAATTCCAATAGTGGTGCTAAAATTAGAAGTGGCAGGATACTGATCACATTCATTGCTGCTATTGGAAGGAGAAAACCATTGAAGTTCAGGTGTGAATGCATGGTCTGGAGGTAGTATCCTGAAGGAATCTGAAAAGATGCAAATTAGGTTATATATCCTACAGCTGTGAGATCGACACACATTCACAAAAATTAATATGAATATTTGAAGAATGAAATGTTCAACTAGATAAATAAAATTATATTAAATGAATTTTTATTTTTATAGGTAGTTTACTACAGCATGACCAGTTGGGAAGGACAGTACAATGTATTAAACAGTCCAGTGCCAACCAAATATCAAGACACTTGTTTAATTGATTACATTGTTACCCTTGTACACTATTACCGTTGTGTATTGGACCAGTGTACTGATGTTACCCTACCCCTCTACCATCTTGAGGGCCACTATCTTGAATATACTAAGTATTTTACAAGCTATCTGGGAGATTCCTGACTTTTGACTTATGTATTTCCAGGCTGCACCCCTAGAGTTCAGTTTAATTCACATGAAACAGATGCTTCATATATTTTACATACATTTAGGTACATTTTACTGTGTAAGAAAGCATGTGCTTTGAATATATATTTACTTGGGTAATGCAAGCACGGTAGAGCAGCTGCAGTCCAAAAAGAGGAAAAAGCTTGACCAGGATCTTAACGTTTTCTACACTGGTCTCACTGTAGCGTCCTCCATTGTTTTCCTTGGCGCGGTCAAGCCAGTTAGCCACATCTCCACTCAAGTGACGATAATGAAGGCAGCACATTTTTAGGGAGTTAAGGAACACACCCAGTGTGGTCAGTAACGAGCTGCCTGTATGTTGCCGAACAAATAAAAAAGGAAGCAGTCATAAAGCCAGTAATTAAATACAGTGATATCAATATTGTTCTGCCTATTTCTTGTGTATAATTTGGGTAAACTGTGTGGATCTGTTCAGCTTTATTTGCATGCTGGGTTATAATTGCAGTTTGTGTTGTGTGTTTTTGGATATGTTTGTTAGTTTGCTACCTTTCTTTGGACGGAAGATGAGATTGTTGCGAGCCATATGTATGGCAATGAGAGCCAACAGAACAGAGGTGAAGGGGATGAGAAAGCCTAGGTTTTTGCCCACGGACTGCTGAATATATGAGATCCCCAAGAAGACAACGGTAGAATTCAGATTGACTAGCCAGTAGAACCTGTGGGTATAAAATGCCATCTTTAGCACACTTTCCAGAAATGTAATTCAGATTTGAGTTAGAGTGAGAATTTCTTTGGTAGCAGATGAAAGTAGATATTAGACTTTTTATGTGCTCATAATTGGCCATTATTAGTGAATTAGTTTCCTACCAGTTGAAAAAGGCCAGTATCTGGTGTTGGTTGTAACCCTGAAGGTGATAAGCTCCTAATGGGCAGAGGATAGCACGGAAGCCCCCGATACCAAGGGCAGCAGCCAGCAACCCTGTGTAGAAGAGAACATGTTGCTCTCGTGGCTCCAGTTGGTGGATCGTATTGTGTGTGTCGATGTAGAAATCCTCAAAGGGGAATGCAACTACAGGGAGCATGGCAGTACCTATGGATAAAAATCAGGAGTTATAAGATTGATGATTACATCATATGCTAGCGTTGCCTCCCATCCAGTACTTCTTTGGATTGTCTGATTTTCTGCTTGCCTGTCCAGGAAAGAAGAATCATTCAATTCCTGGACACAAAATGTCCAGGAATCTAAGTATTTTCATATGTTAGTGTTTCTTATGAAGTTTGAAAAGCTTCATTTTTTTAGTCTATTTGTATTAAAAATCCTCTGATTGAGTGTCCAATAATTTTACAGGGCTGAGGGGGTGGCCCTTTCTTGTGCATTAATCTGCAGGATTTTAATTCTGATCTTGCTACAATAAATAACTGCCATGATATTTCTATGCAAGTTATGTAGTTACATGTGTGAGGAACTGAAGTGTGGCCCACTGCGCTATATATGGACCCTTGGGGTTTAAGGTTTCAAATTTGAGTAGATTTGACTGAAACATAAGGTACTTATTCTATAGCACCTAGAGGAGCATGTTTAAAGTCCTGATAAATTACCGCAGTGTCTTCTAGGGGTTTTTCGACACTTAGGCTACATTAAGATTTGACACACATATGGATCTACATATAGAAGACACAGCAGTGTATATGCTTATCTTTGCATATAAGACGACTTTAGGATTTCTATTGGTCACATTTTTTCAAAGATTTTACTGCTGTGAGTCAAATTTAAATAGTCAAGTTGATTTAGAAGTAAAAAAAAAATCTAAATCATTGAAAATGATACAATGTCCAGCCTTCACCTAATAAGTGTATATGATATACAGTGGCCTCCAGAGAAGTATTGATCTGCCCATTCTTAATTTCAAGTAGTTATCCTGCTGGAAGATCCACTTTTGTCATTTGCATTGATGCAGCCTGGTTGGAATTCTTCTCCAGGCTTCCAGCACAAGAATGTCTACAATCTGTATTATTTTCAGTACTTAAGTTCCCCAATTTGACCTTGTAATGTTTGCTTCATGGGACAACATTCTAACTACAGGCTTGCAGGCCTTAAAAGTATTCAGTCACATAATGAAACACATTAAACACATTTTAAATCATTGAACAACTTTTAAGTTGTCTGAGTTCAGTATCATCATCTTACCAATGAAATGAAGTAGAGCGCAAAGATAGAGAACTTTTGTCCTTCCCAGACACGTCTCTGCAAACCAGCCTACAAGAACAGGAGTGAGTGTACTGGCTCCAACAAAGCATAGGTTCACTGTGGCTGCCTGGTAATTGTGATATCCCAACTTGATGGTGCAAAAGAGGATCATATTGCAAACAATCCCAAAGAAGGTGAACCTCTCGAATAACTCCACAAAAAGAATACAGATAATCACCTGCAGCTTCTTTCTGTTTTTTCTAGGCTTATATGGAGTGACCATCCCGCTTGGTCGGCGAGTAGTGGAGAGCCGTCGTAGTGGAGAGCCATCGTGAAGGCTAGGAACGTTCAGAGCCACCATTACTGCTTCTTCAGATGCTCGTTTGGAAGTGCAGTGTGAGCAGTGGAGTATCCCCTCTATCTGTGCCGGGAAACAACAGAGCAATTTCATACACAGATGTGAAGTATTATGCGTGCCAGCTAAGAATTGCAGTAAAAAGAGCAAACACATCTGCACGTGCAGAAGCTCACACACATATTCTCCTGTGAGTTCTGAGTAATGTTGCTCCACCTACTGAACTAGTGTATGAACTGGTCTTCGCTGGTTTCTGTGGCAGCTCATTAGGACAGTGGACATGACACCAATGTGATGACTTGAACTTTTATAGTGAAAATGATGTCAGGAGCTTGTGAGGTATTTTTGTAATTAGTTGTGTGGTGGTTCTAGGTTATCCCTTGTTACTCTGCTAAAGTTAATTACCCCCTGAAAGAAGGGTAGTGGAATGTTAGCACAGAGAAACTGTAAGTCAGAAATGGTCAAGGTCCTTGCAGTGAGACACAGCACTGTGGGTTTTATCCCACTTTGCTTATTAATTCTGTAAATGTTTTGAGTACTTGTGTTGTCCTAAAAGTGATCTGTTAAGGAGCAGATGTATTGAAAGCGCTAGTCTTGTGGTGGTATATTTTCACATTTGTATTTACTCAAGAAAGTTGTCATTATTACATATTGCATTTAAATGGTTTGAAAGGCATCAAAATCTGATCAGTAGGCTTATTTCACAGGTATATATGAAAATGGTGTCTGCGTTAACTGAGTAAATTAAATCGCATTCAGCCTTTAATGATTAGAGATGCCTACAGCATGTCACCTCTTGGTGTGAAAGTTAGTGCAGCATGTTCAGGGTGGGTGCTTAGAGGGGGCACACTGCTACAGTTAGTCAGATGTTATAAAGTGTGAATTCACAGGTATCTAAATGCATTGGTCAGCTTTTGAAACGAAACCCTGAAAATCATGAAAATGTTTTTGACATGTAGCACAGCGGTATTATTAGTATTCCAAGTAAGTGATAAGTAAGAGAATTTGGAGTGAGATGCCTCCCCCCTTATCTACTCCTTATCAAATGATGGGCCCCTTTATAATACTGCCCCCCAAAAATATTATTTACCAACTGAAGTTGACTTGCTAGTTGCTGTGAATGCTCTTAATTAAATTGCTACTATTATTATTATTATTATCAATGTAATAACATGAAATGCATATAGATAATATCACTATGCAGTTCATGTAATCACAGTAACTCTTTAACTAATGAACAGAATTGGCATCTATTGTGTCTGTTGTACAGTGTCATGATTGGCCCCTCCCAGTCCTACATGTGCTTTGGTTTACTTATGGTCTTGTCCATGTGCTTCCTTGTTTTGTTTCTTCCTTGTTCTGCCCCCTTGTTTCCAGACTCCACCCTTGATTGTTTTCACCTGTTTCTTGTTAACCTTCGTTGTTCCTGTATTTAAGCTGTGTTAGTTTGCTGGTCTTTGTATTGTATGCTGTTTGATCTTCTGGCCTCCGTTGTGTGTTTAGTGTGTGTTCCTTTTTGTCATGTCTGTCCCTCAATCTCTCCGTGTTGGCTCATTGACCCTGGACTGTTTAGACCCTGATTATGGATTTGCCCCCTAATAAATATCGGTTTTCTCAGCATATGCATCTGCCTTCATCACCGTTCCCCAGCGTTACATACGTCATTGATCTTTTGTAATAGCTTATTTAAATCAAGTGGAATAATTAAGACACACACTGAAATAAATTTTTAAAATAATATTTCTGTGTTGTACTTTAATAACAATTAAAAAAAAAACATACATTATACATCCAGTAAAACCTAGATGACCAATTGATGCAAGGGGCGGTTCTTATCCCCAAGCAGGGGGGCACCTTACTGCAGTAGTGGGACAAAGGTCTGTAAAAATAAATATATTTTTGTGCTATAAAAACAAAACTATCTCCTGTTCAAGCTTATTTCCTTTAGGTGTTTGTAGGTTTATGTATCATTATCCTGTAGATGATAAACTTGTGCACAGATAAGGCTAATGGTCCTTGAGGAGGACTTCTTCCCTAATGTGAGTGGATGGCAAACAGTGGGTCACAGCCTTTCAGGCATTTTGAATCAATTTGTTGCAATTTGTTATGGTGATTGCAACCCTGTTATAATTGACAGTCAAAATAGATGTACATTAGTTAAATATTCATGCTTGCATATTCATTATTATTTTATTCAATTGCTTCCATTTTACAGTGATGGAAATAATTTGTCATTTCATGATAGGAAAGTGACCTTTTGAAGTTGAGTTTCTTTGTTTGTGCTTGCTGGCCTCTGGCCACTTGGCGTCACACTCTCACTGTTCTGGATGGTTGCGGTGTGCTGGACTTGAATATTTCTGCCTGAGCTCACCAATTATGAGCAGAGAAAGGGCCACACTGGTGGTGCTGACTGGGCGTGAATGGAGCTCTAAGCTAGCGGAGCTGCGTTGAAAAGAGAAAGGAAACCAGTAAGACTGAAAGAATACCAGCTCTGTGTGGTGCATCTGTGAATGAGCCCACAATTTGGTCACCATGGATCCCATCCTGCGTTCATCCTGGACCTGAAACACTTGGATGAAACCATTTTCAGTACATTTCCAGGATATTGTCTTTCTTTTGCTTCGCTTTTAGTTTTGCATGTAATGTAAATGGGTTACTTTAACATGTTTAAGACCAAAGTAAATATACACTGTATCATGAGAATGCATGATGATGTTTAATGCTATAACAATTGCTTAGACTTGTTTTGTGCCCATCACTGTCTTCATGTGCAATTCCTCTAGTTTCCCACTAGGAGACACTGTTTGAGTTGGCATAGACATTACTACAATAAATGTACTTCTAAAGTGGGGAAAGTTTCAAAGCTGGTGTGAATGAAATGTACGTAGTTTTAAAGATTATAAATATGCAATGCATTGTTTTGCTTTAACTCAGTTCATTCATTTATTGTTTGTCATATTTCTGAGTCACATATGTGTTGGAGTAACCACTACAAGTCAGCAGTTTGAAATGTGTGCCTAACACTAAGGTTAATCCTGTTATTGTAGTGATTCTCAGTGTCAGGATTGGGGGCTTCCTGAAATAACGCATCAATTCACAAAGTGTGCAGTGTGTGTGTACAGTAAAATAATTCATCTTGAACGTCGTTGAACTGGAATATGGGCTCCTCAGGACTGCCATTGGAAACCAAACCATTTTACCTATATTTTTATGCACAGAAGTAAATGAAGACATATGTAAGATGTAATTTATCTCCTTGAAAGTGAACTGGAGTAAACTGGAGGTAACACAATAACCATACACAGATTTTGCGCAGATGTGCTTTTGCTGCTCTTTCTGCTTTCTGGCCTATAAAAGCCCTATTATGTTATGGGTTGGGAAATGTAATAGATTTATTGAATTATCACAGTTTTCTCTTGAAGGATTCTGAATCGATTCACAAAAGGTCTTATTTTCATATAGGCCCTGCGTTTCCACTCCTGTTAAAGAAACTCATGTGCAGCTAGAAACTTAGAGAAGTAGGACACCTTAACACAACTGAATCTGTAGTTGAATTCCACAGCACCAGCACTATACCAAAGAAACATACTTGTTTTATTATATAAAAGCACTAGGACTGTGGAACTCGCTCATTTACTTGTGCATGTATGACAGTCTGGAATTTCTCCACAAGGTGGAGCTATCAGCACACAATCCGCTTTTGTACTAATGAGCCTTCACCAGCAGGAGCTCACAAATGTGCACGAAAATCATAACGTAGGCCACAGAAATCAAAATCTCAAGATGTATTGTGAATGAATTGTATAATCTTGGCACCCTGAATCAAAATCAAATCAAATTGTGAGGTGTCTGCTGATTCTCACCCGTTATGTTATTTGTGCTCAGACCTTTAGCCACAGGTTCTTATAAATGGTATGATTTGAAAATGTCACCTGCTCTTTATATTGTCTAAAAAATTCATGAAGAATGGATCAGAAGAAATGGTCCAAGACTATTTAGAATCCAAACTTGTTATTAAATTACATAAACGGTTAAGAACACTTTTCTGTTTCCTGAAAAACTCCCACTTTGGATATAAATTTATCAACAATTATAAGCTGTTGGAATTTGGAAAAAAATTCTTATTGTAGGTGATCAGTACTGTTGTTCTGAGTGTAAGTAGTAGTAAATGTATGTAACTGTAGATTTGCCAATCAAGATTTCCTTTGCCTCTGAATTTAAGGCTGTAATCATTTTGTTTATATAAGACTCTCTTTCATGTGCCTGCCTTGTGCCCTACAGGTCTACGTCTTTAAGGGTCTTTAATTGAAACCTTTAGCATGCGTGTTAAATGCACATCAGGCCTGGGTACAAAAAGAGTTTAGTTTGCCATCAGTACTGTTTGGAACATCATGTCAATGCTAATGATCCTGACGGTCAACAGGTGTGCTTTTCACGCTACAGCCATTACTGCTCCGCGAAACACTGGAGCAAATAAGTGCATAGCATTAGTTGTCTCGTGTCCTTTTTTAAAATTCAGGTCTAGACAACTTTAATCACATCACGCTGGAATCTAAAAAAAAACACAGGCCCTCAATGCTCCATGAGGCACACAATACAGCTTTAAAAGACATGCGAATAGTAGAGCATTCACTTTGATCTTTGCTTTTGAGTGGTTTCCCTGCTTGTAAATAGGCTCGGTGATGGAGACTTGCTTAAAACACCCCTGTCAGACAGGACAAGCAAAAAAGAGAGCCCTCCAGTGCTGTCCATTGGGCCACTTGCATCTTGTTGCTTGGCTATACATAGAGGAACACAGATCTGTTCCCTGAGGTGGGATAGCAGTGAAAGGCTTCAGGGTGCTAATTAGCGAGGTGGCTTTTGATTTGCGGTGCAAAAACGGCCAGTGCAGATGTATAGGGCAAAGGGATTAGGCCGCTCGCAGTGTGATGTACGCCCAGTCCCTTTCTTTGCTGCTAGAAACTCGGGCATTGAGGTAAAGCAGCCTCGGGATGTTAAGCTTCTGGGGTGCCAAAGAGACTGTTGTGTGGCGTGACAATGGTGCTCCCTCCGCCCAGACAGAGGATGTGATAGGGGAGCTAATGTAGCCTCTCAGCTAGGCCTTTAGGTGCAACAATACACTACATGAAGTGCACTCAGTACTAAGGCATACGTCCTAACTAATAAATGGACAATATAACAACTGATTCATTTACCTACATTAGTCACACTCATTTAACTCCTTAAGCTTTAAGGGCCCATATGTGCCCATATGGCAGAAAAACATATGCTATATTTGCTCATTTTAAAAATATATGTGCAATGTATCTGCTATAAATATGATGTTTTAAATACATATCTGCTCTACTTAACTGTGATATTTTTGATTTAAATATAAGCCAATATATACGCTTATATATCAGTATATTGAAATGTATAGGCATATGTAGTCAGTGTCATTTTTTCAAATCAAACATGCAAGAAAATATTCTTACATTAACACAGACTTTGAAAACATATGGAAATATACTTCCTTTGCATATGGATGGGCCCACACTTACGTTCCTTTCTGTAATAACTACATAACTTAAAATGTTACCTTCATAGTAATTGCACGATATATAGTATCTCTGAGTACCACAACTATAGACTAATGATAAATAATAAGCCATGAGTTCAGTATCTGTTAGCAAGGTTGTTTTCCTATGTTTATTACTCTTTATTCTATGGTCTGTATGGTTCCTGAGTGGATACTACTTTACAAATTGTTACAAAGAAATTTAATAAAATTTGCTCACGATTCAGGTTCAGCCATGACTCCTCATAAAATATCTGCACGTTTTCGTCTGAGAAGGTTAGCCAGAGCATGTGCTGGGCTGATTGTGAGGAGGAATGCCATTGAATTTGGACCTTTTTTGTGCGTGAGCCTCTTTTGTGCCGGAGCTGAAGAAATCTATTGTGCAGCTGGACACCCTGAGAAAGAGCGCGCCTGGAGCCGTTGTCTGCAGATGCTTCTGCTCTGCCTCAGCCTCCTCAATGGGGTGAATAGCGTCGGAAAAGGCCATACCAAGGCAAGACAATACCGCTGGGCGGCTTTGAAGATTAAGAAATTAGGGATGGGGAGGTGGGGGCATAGTTAGAAATACTGTGTCATTGTTTTGCTTATGCATATGTGTTTTTTTTTCTTCTTCATCCTCTTTTTGCTCTTTCCAGTGGGTGTGGATTGGAATGGTGTGGTGAGCTTTTCTTGTCTCTCACTTGTATGAAGGTGAGAGAAATATATTTTTTATCTCTCCTGCCACTCGGAAGAACTATTTTAACCTTTTTTTTTTTTCGTACATTGTGTGGGTGGCTTAGTGCTGAAATATGCCTCTATGAGTACAGTATATGCTTCCATTACTGTGTAAGCCTTGCAAAAGCCCTTGACATATAGGTCTGCTGAGGGGAAGTGTTGTGCTTTTAAATGGGTGCAAAACTTTGATGGTAGCACTCACAATGTTTGCTAAAAATGCTTGAAAACTCTTTCTTTACTCATATTCAAGTCGAAGAATGGCACTAACTGGCATTTACCTCAGTGCTCTCCTGTTGCTAGGAAACCTCTCTGCATTGGTTCAGTTCCTTTTCCCCTTCTGGGTCCCTTTTTCACCACATTTTTGTCTAATTGAAGACAGCTTACATATGAGATGAAAACAATTAGGGCTTTGAATACTCTGTTTGCAGTTTGTCAGGGCTGTGCTGCTTACTGGCTCACCAGTCCTTTCGCTCGCTGTAAGACCTAAGTCAACATCTCATTTGAACCACTGAGAGCATTTTGAAAGTAGCCCTGTTTAAATGCACACATCAGATCAGACGAGAGTTTTAAATGTTACCTTTTCATTCACCAGCACTACCAATTGACTCGCTAATGCTGTGGATGGCTGTAACCTTTCAACACTGATGAAGAGCAGACACATGTTAAGGTCCAGGCACATTACTGCTATGAAAAGGCACTGTTCAGTTAGCTGGAGCTCCGTGTCACAGCTACAGGAAAGTGGCCAATCGATATGTGTTAATTAAGCTGAGTTAACAAACCGTGCCTTTGGCGAATGCTTGGGAAGTAAGCGATATGTGCTCTGGCATTTCTTTCTGGCCTATTTAGACAGTATTTACCCACTCCACATTTAAGCATATGCTCACATGTTCTGTGAGACAATGCGTGAAAATAATGCTTTGTTTTTTTGTGCATGCACTGGTGAGGTGAGTTTAGAAGGCATATTCAGCAAAATCACGAGTGTTAAATTAATACCAGCAGTGTGGATCTTTGATATAACCACCCAATACACTGGAGGCCTGTACCATAGTTGTTTCTGTAGTGTGCTTTTACTGTGTGAGGGTCTTTGGTATTACTTCTCATAGTGGAAAATCAATAAAGGCACTTATAAGGAAAGTTAAAGAACAGAATGAAAAGATGGAAGAAGGTTATTAGTTAAGTTTATAGAGACTGCAAAGACCACTAACCTTACCACTGATGGTGAAGATGTAGAAGTGGTGGACAACTTTTGACTGCTTGGATTGGTTTTCAATGACCAAAAATCCAGCACTCAACAAATACAACACAGATTGTCACCCAGAAGAGCAAGGATGAAGATCTCTTCAGATTGTTTTTTAATAATGAATTTAATTGGGCCTGTGAATGTGTTCTTTTGTAGCAGTCTTTTCTATTTTGGAGCTTTACAGAACACAGCCAAAGATCCCATTACACTTGATGAGAAAATTAGCACATAAGTCAGGATGTCAGAATGTTTTGTCGGAATTTGGATTTTGGTTCTATAAAGCAGTAGTTGCACTGAAAGAACACATTTTGTGAGGGAAGCACAAATAAGTCAGTTGTTCATTTTTGTTGTTCTTTTTTATTCAGGCTTTAATTCTGTACACATTTGTTTGAAGTACCAAGAATCAATCA
Source organism: Pygocentrus nattereri (assembly GCF_015220715.1). Lineage (NCBI taxonomy): Eukaryota > Metazoa > Chordata > Actinopteri > Characiformes > Serrasalmidae > Pygocentrus > Pygocentrus nattereri. The sequence goes on along the minus strand of NC_051221.1, from coordinate 27,806,825 downwards.
ACACTGCAGACCTGTTTAGCACTATAGGTTTCTGTAGAGTGAGTTTGCTTTGTGCTTTAGAGAATCTATGGTTTAATGTCAAAGTAGCATCTCTCCCTTCTGTCTTGCTGCTGAAATCTGAGGTTTTGTAATTTTGTGTGTGTCATTTAATTGTATGTGTGTGTGTGGTTTCTCCTCTCCCCCGTCGAGTGGCGGAGACGCGAGTCCGGGCTTGGCTTCATCACTGGGGCTCAGATGAAAGGCCTCTCAGTCCCTGCTCTCCTCTTTTCTCTCCCAGGACTTGGGAAACCTGATGTCATTTGGAAGCACTTTGATTTAAAGCTTCTGTTTGAGCTGCTGAAGGGGCGTTTTGTTCCGAAGCTGGTATGTAGAGAGCTCCACGCTGCAGTGGACACCACTCTCAGCCCAGAGAAAATGAATTTGGGAAACAGGGGCTCCACAGTCGTCCACACAAGCCTTGCTGCATTATGGTTCCACAATGACAGTTAATCTTCATAAAGTGTGAATGGTAACCAGGGCTCACAAACTGTTGGCTCTAACAATGGCACTCCAGGGTTTTGAATGTTGATTCAGCATCAGAAAGTCTGAGGGAGCTCTGATGTGGAATTGTCTTTTTAAATTTCTGCACAGCAAAAGGTGGACTAAGAAAAGATGAAGAAGTAGAAGAAAAACAAAACGAGCTCAAGCGAATCCAGAAACAAATGATAGAACTGCCCCGGGTTGTCTATAGTGTCCCTGTGTTCAGGTCACTGGGTTTAATGAAAAAATGACTGTACAAATAATCTTTCTGTCACTAGTTGTAATAACCCATGCTGTTAGGTGCTGCTTATTTATGAAGGTTAATGGGGATGTGAAATACTCTCATGTCATCTGCGCTGCTTTCATCATTGTGCCTGAGGCAATCATTTGGTAGGTTGTGTTATTGATGGCCACACCATCCAGCTGCTGGTCAATAATGCTGCCAGGGCCCTGCAACCTCTGGTGTCAATGAAACAATGTGATGACTGCAAATCGCATCATGTGATGAGGCTGAGAACTTGACCCCAATTTTAGAGTTTATTTCTCTAGTTAGCACCTTCATACTGAGGCTGAATGTTTCTAACCTAACATTTTTGGTGTTTGGAAATGGTTTGAACGAGGATCTCATAACAATGGGTCAGAAAATTTCCTAAAAATCTCATGCTTAACAAGCTAAAGAGCTGGCAAGTTAATGCCCAGGACAGTATTCTGGTACAGATTATTGGTTAGTTTCTCAAAATTGCATCTGAAGAACTAAACAATCCCTGTAACATAAGGTAAATTCACAAAATTACATGAGGAACCTTTGGATTACTAACTGTTGCAAAGCTATTGAAGCAGAAAATGAAGTGTTGGTAGTCTGAGGGACACCTTATGTTTCAGTAAGTGGCCACAATAACCTTGGTGTAATTTTTATAAGTTTATTATTATATTTTGCCATTCTACTTCAATATTCATCTTGTTTACATTTTTCTGCGTTCAAGGGAAGTGTGTTGCTGAAAACCCAGTCTTAAGCCTTTAAAAAAATGAAAATATGTAATCCTGTTACAAGCGTGTAGAGTTTTAGTGGAAAAAATGTTGTTTCTGACATTCCAACCTGTTTGCATGTTGATTCCTGCTGCTTCATAAGCCTGAGCTGAAGTTTCAAAGTAATTGTGAGTTAATCAGGCCCAGGATCAATGCTCAGCTCAGTGTATGTTCAGTATTGTGGTTAATTATCTTGTCTTTCAAATACATTTGAAGTGGTGCTGCACATTGAAACATTGAATTTGCCTTTTGGCATAATGACAGTCAATTTTGTTTCCTTTAAGGGGATGTTGACCCCAGTGTGAATATCTGTCCTGTTTGGTGAGTCGTAGCAAATATTCCAACATTGTTAGTAATAAAAGAATAAATAATTGAATTAGCTGGCAATGTTAGATTATTATTGTACTGTAATGTACTATTTTTAAGATGACTAAATTTACATTTACATGTGATTGGATTAAAGATAGCTGTCTGTGATTTTGGCCAAAGATGGTAGAAAAACAACTTCTGATATTAAAGTATGACTCAGCAATATAGAAACACAAGCATCATTGTGTCCGAGTAAACTTTTGACTTAAAAGAGAATTCTTTTTTTAAATATTTTTTTAACTTTTCTATTTAATGAATAATGAAATGGTTGAGATGTAAACAAAGTCATTTGGAGTTATTTGATGTGAAGTGCTCTATTATGGAGAAACAAACTGACTCAGAATTGTTCACAAATGGCCGAAATGTTGAATGTTTTTAAAGCTACTTTACTGAGAGTTATTACATGAAATGGTTACAGATATGCAGACTGTTGTGTGAGACATCGTTTTACCAGTTTTGAAAAAGAGTCTTTATTTGTGTTGTACACATCATGACCCCTGTTTCCACTCACCACCACTGAAAAGAAAGTATGTCAGTAGGTTTCTCCATTTCACATGAAACCACTCTGAATTATTGTATTTGTGTCTCAGTAATAATGTTTTTTAATTTGTGATGCAAGACACTGCAGAAATTATAAGCAGCGAGTAGCTATGAGTTTTTAATGGGCCTTTAAGGACATGTTGTCCATTCACTCCTCACAATTAAATAAATCTGTAGACATAAAGAGTAACAGCTTTGAAATAAAGGTCTTAGCCTGCTGCCCTCTGTATGAGACTGTATGAAAAACACTCTCTGGTATTGATCAGAAGTTTCCTTGAACCCCCCCCCCCCCCACACACACCTCTCTCTCTCTCTCTCTCTCTCTCCCCCTCTTTCTCTCTCTCGCTCTTTCTCTCTTCTTCCCTCTCTCTTTCTCTCTCTCTCTCTTACCCTGCCTTTCTCTCTCTCTCTCTCTCTCTCTCTCCCTCCCTCCCTCTTTCTCTCTCTCTCTCGTTCTCCCTCCCTTCCTCCCTCTCTCTTTCTCTCTTTCTCTTTCTCTGTCTCTCTCTCTCTCTTTCTCTCTCTCTCTCTCTCTCTCTCTCTTTCTCCCTCTCTCTCTCACTCTCTCTTTCTCTCTCTCTTCCTCTCTCTCTCTCTTCCTCGCTCTCTCTTCCTGTCTCTCTCTCTCTCTGTCTCGCTCTCTCTCTCTCTCTACCTTCCAGATTTACAGACTCAAATACATCATACACACAAAACAATGGCTGCTCTCTGAGTCTAGGAGCAGTGTTAGTGGGCCCCCTGGAAATTCACAATCTAACAAGTGAAGTGTAGACGCTGCATAAATTAAAGATAATCCTGGGTAAATTATGCAAATGTATTCGCCTGGCCTCCAGATGAGGAACACAGAAGAATATTACTGAAGTTTTAGGTTTTTCTTTGTAGAGATAATTGGACATTTTCTGTTACCAAAGCCTCTGACCAGTCTACGCGCCACAACATACACGTAATGTAATGTCTTTTGTGTTTTGCTAGTCAGTTATGAAGTAGACATTCTACAAATGTTCAGTTCCTGTCAGCATTTTTTTAGATATCATCCCTACAGCTGATAGTCTGATAGTCTGACCTCTGGGGTCTTATTGAGCTTTACTTTGTATAATATTTGTATAAAAGTTCCCAACAAACATCAAACGAGGGAGTGTTTGAGAATGACTCACTGTTTAACACTACAGTAAATGTAATGTGTTAATCTTATCCTGCTCAAACAAATATAGGGAGAACAAAAGAGAAATAGAGCAGGGCGATGGCTGAAAGAGACTAAGTAATGTTTTCAGTGCCTCTCAGTAACATGTAAAACCTGCAAGTGAACCAGCTTAGTCCAGCCGAGGTGAACAGGTGCTAAAGTCACCTTTGTCACTTTTTGGGATTAACAGAAAAAAGAGAAGGCCAAGGTGCAATGAACTCACAGTCAGTAATATACTCATCACAATGTAGTAGGATTTCTGTGGTGTACCAGCATTTAAATAAAGTCCTCTGTGTGTGAATGTCAGTGTGCTCACTATTATACTCACTGATTATGTTCAATTATAATACAAGACCAAGGAGAATACAGAAAGCATATTGAACTATACAGCTTTCAGTTGCCTTGATCTGTTTTCTTACTAAGCAATCGTGACATTTATCATAGACCCCCTACGTATGACCATCTGTAAGCTGAAGGTCTTGCAAATATGCAGTCTGGCAGAATCTCTTCAGCTTATCTGGCTCTACTCAGGACACCCCCTCTCCCTCTCTCTCTGATGCTATCACATTGCATGGCTATACACTTCATTTTCAGGGTCACTGAAGATCTGCTGGTTGGCACTTTGGTTGCCTGTTTTGTTTAACCCCTTCCTTAAAGTCAAGAGGTCACAGATCTTAGCAACAAAACACTGATCACCAAAAAACACTTGCTGCCAAAAATGGTCTTTTGTTAAAGATTTCTTTCTGTCCTGCTCTCCAGCTTAACGTTTTAGCTTAGCTAACTTAACTGGCTTGTATTAACTTGTTGATGGCTGGCTAGGAAATTGTGGATGCTGCTGTTTTTGTCTTTGATGGAAGTTACTGGGTTAATTGTGTTTTCTTTCACCCATTTGGGTGTTCAGCTGTTACAATGTTGTGAATGAATAAGAACAAATGCTCAGAGTTAGGATTTAACAGCAGACATGTATATGGAATACAGTTCCTAATACACAAATAAAGTATCTGTATTCAGTCAGTGACGTTTTGAAAAAGGCAGTATTCAGAACAATTACTTTTCTACATTTTTGCTTGTTTATTAACTATTTATTAACTAAAGTCAGCACAGGGCGTGTGGCAAATGCGCTTATTAGACACACAATAAAGAGCAATTCAACAAATGTTTATTTTTGCAAGCACTGAAGCATGAGTAGACTGATAAATCAGGTGTGGGAGCAACATCTAATTGAATAAGGCAAAAAAGCTGAGGATTTTGATACATTTTTTCATGAAACACATTAACAGAAGAATTACATAAAGAAACCTGACAATAAATAGTGAAGATTTATGGAGGCCTGCTGGTGACATCCCGAATAAATAAAAATAATGCGTGGCCATGAATTAGTAAGACGTGGGAACGAGATAATTAAGGTGTGGCCATGACTTAGTAAGGCATTGGAACAAGATCATGCCTTATTAAGCTGTGGTCAAGGCGTTTTTTTTTATTGTGCATTTTATTGTACACTTATTTTTTATTATGCATTTTCTTACTATAAATCTCTATTTGGTAAGATTGTTAGAGAAATGCACCCTAAAAGCCACTGTTTTATTACTTTTTGATGAATAATAGCTCAATTTCATGCATATAATAAGATTATAAGATGGAATTTCCCCAGAAAAAAGTTGTTATATAACTGGGGACAGTTGTGGGCTGAAGGTTAGGGATCCAGCTTCGTGACCGGAAGGTCGGCGGTTCGATCCCCAGAGCCGACAGCACATGACTGAGGTGTCCTTGAGCAAGACGCCTAACTGCTCCGGGCGCTGTGGATTGGGCTGCCCACCGCTCCGGGCAAGTGTGCTCACTGCCCCCTAGTGTGTGTGTCCTCCACTCACTAGTGTGTATGTGGTGTTTCACTTCACGGATGGGTTAAATGCGGAGGTGAAATTTCCCCATTGTGGGACTAATAAGGGTCACTTAATCTTAATTAATTAATGTATATATAAAAACTCTCTCTCTTTCTTTCTAAAAACTGTTATTGGCAATTAAAAAATGAAGCCGCTGGCTAATAGGAAGTGCACTTCAGCCCCCAGAAAGGCAGGAATACACACTTGTGTACGCGGTGTTTTCGTGCGCGTGTGCGTGTGTGTGTGCGCGTGCGCGTGTGCGCGCGCGTTGTGGGCGGCGCCCTCTCGCGGCTCTTCTCGCGCATGGCCCCGGGCTGGAGCTCCATTCAGCGCGATGGCGCCTGTGGAAGCGTGACAGCGGCAGCAGCTCGCGCGTCTCACTGATGTGATTTCTTTTTTTTACCGCCTTGTCGTTTGTGGACTTTTCCTGTCGTCGTCTTCATCCTCACAGTTCTGTGTGTGTCATCTCTTCACAGATCTTTCCCGAGAAGAATATGGAAGCTCTCGACAGTAAATGTGCCCTCTCGCTGGCGGTGTTAGTCTTCTGTCAAATAGGTGTGTATCTGCGGTTTAATGTTGTCTGCTTGCGAGGTATGAGGTGCTGACTAGCCTGTGGTACTGTGCGGCTTAGCCTGTGGCTTTTAATGGTCTAAAAACTTTATAACATAGCGTAATAGAACTTTGTAAAGCTTTACCGGGTTTCCGTTTGAACATGAGACCGCTCTTCTCACAGAGAAGTTCAGGTGTCCAACTTCTGAGAGTATGTATGCACCTGAATAGACTAGCAGCTTTAATGTTGGTAACATACGAGCGTTTGTGCTTTATTTTGGCCATTTGAAATGTAAAAGAGTGAGTATGTCTGTTAAAAGGAGCACTTTGTTTGAACTGTGAGCAGAATTTGAAAATATTTTGCCTTTAAAAGCAATCATTTTACTTTAATAGTGTATCGGGTCATGAATGGGTGGATTTTTCTCTGGGAGTCTGAATGTCATCTCATGTGAGAATTGAAAGGAAAGTGCTAAAGCAGGACCACTCATTCTTCAGCACCTGCAACATTAAAGTGATAATGCTGTATGGAGGAAGAAAGGTTCAATTACTGCTGTGCTTCAGGGCATGAAGGTCAGAAGTATTCCCAAAGATTTGAGACTCACAAATGAAACAGTGTTGAGTTGTGTTCTTATGTAAATATTGAATAGACATGATTGATTCAATCCAGTATGAAAAACAGAAATCCCAGGCTCATTAGCTTACGGAGAAGGCTTTTTAATGTGCAGACTTGTCAGTTTCATCAAAAGTGTTTGTAGCACACATACTGTTTGAAGTAGGTAGAGCAAGTATCTCTTTCAGCACTCTAACAAATAAGTGGATTTCTATGAGGTTTTCTGGGCACTCACCCTGGGACAGCAAGTCAACCCATGCTCCAAAAAAGGCTCAGTTGTAGGACTCTACCCTCAGCTCCTTTATTCCGTTCCATTCAGTATGATGCCCTCATTGGTGCTTTCATGAAATCCATGGCACAAAGGATGGGGCTCAATCTTTTGGAACTCATAAGCCTTTGCGGAAGAAGAACGAACTGTCTTGTGAATGAAACGTGGGTCCTTGCACCATCTGTTTTCCCAAGTGCTGCACTATAGATACTTTTTTTCCCTTGCGCTTTTTGGACACTGCTCTGTTTTTTCCACTGTGAAAGTCTCAGTGTTGTTTTTTGAGGGCCTAGCTTGTGACAGATGGTGGCTGTACACTGCAGTGCTGTCAATCAGAAGCACATTTGGGTTCCATAGACCCCTCCCCTCTCACATGCCCTGTGTGTATGTCACCTATGAAGCGCGTGCTCCAATTTACATGGCCACTCAGGTTCTTCATGAACAATTTCAGCCCTGCTTAGTCTTTAAAAGTGGAGCTTTGTATTTTCACAACGGACTTATTTTTATGCTGAAGTTGGATGGTGGAGACTTCCTCTCACTGTTTGTCTTCTCCTCTTCTTTCTCTTTCTCTTTCTTGGGGCAGTTAGGCTCACACGCCCACCCTGCCCATTCTGCTGCTGCTGGTGAAATAGGGGAGCAGATTTCCCCTCAGCGGCAGCAGGGGCATTTGATGACCAGATTAGTTGGTATTAGTCTCAAGCGTATTCACTCAGCCATACAGACAGGACGCACTGAGCCTCTGAGTCTTGTCTCTCTCCTCCACGGGACAGTGAGCGGGGCCGTAGCTGAAAGGACCCAGGGGGGCTCCAGGGGAGAGTAAAATCCCTGTTGCTGGACAGCCCAGGGCCCTGGGCCTAGTCCCCCCAGTGAATTATGCTGTCAGCTGCTCGATTTGTTTTGTGCCTTGGCTGGCAAGAGGCGGCTGGTGCTCGCGGGTGCACTGTGACACAGGGAGCTGGGCTAGGAGGGGGGACCTCATTGTATATGGCATGTGAGTGTGACACTCAGACGGGCCCCTGATTTGTCCCAGTAGTGATGGAGCAGGACGCAGTTTCTGAAGGGGGGGTCAAGTACTTTTGTGTGTGTGTGTCTGTGTTTGTGTTGTGTGTGTCTGTATGATCTGAACCCATCGTGAAAGTGTCAACAGCTGTAAAACCTTGCTGGTTGCCCTGGCTACCACCTTCTCTTTCTGCAAACCCAGACCATCAAGACTTTGAGCATCTTTCTTTTAGCATTCTGGAAAAAGTCTTTCAAAAACTCAGCCCTCTTCTTCATTCTCTTCCCTCTCTCCAACCTGCTACTTCCTCACCAGTTGTGTTCTTTTACTCCTCTTCTCTTCTCTTCTCTTCTCTTCTCTTCTCTTCTCTTCTCTTCTACCAGCTTAAATTGCATTTTCTATTTATTTTATTTAATTTTTTAAAACATATTCCCCCTTTCCAGTTTTTCGTCATATCATTAAAACAGTTATGGTCTCTCTAGAATTTGAAACTTTTTATTTATGTAATCTAAAAAAAAACATAAAAATACACAGTTGGTGTGATATACAGTTACATTTTCAAGTATTGAGGTTGTGTACAGTTGTTTTGATTAACGTCTTGTGTCTCTGATTTAGCAAATGGACAAAAATTCACTCCCCCTTTAAATTCTTAGAAAATGTGTAAAAGGTATCTGATTTTAAAAATCCCCCAAGGCAGTGTTATTACATGTTGTTAAATTCTGACAACTTGTTACTAAGCTGTTATTGGACAATTGTTATTCATATTGTGAGCCTCCTTAATTCTCTGGCTTTGCAAACACATCACAATACACCAACTAGTTGTTTTGGGAAAGACTCGCAACCTCTGTAACATGATTAGTTTGTAAGTCACTCTAGATAAGGGCATCTACTAAATGCATAAATGTATATATATTTAAGGGAGGGGTTCAGTGAAAGGATGTTTGTTTTAGTTTTAAAGTGCATCATATTTTTCACATTTTTCTCTCTTTTTAAGGTAACAAGTAACAACATGCTCATGCAGTGTAATAGAGTGAAAAGTAGAAAATTTTACTTTAAAATGCAATGAAGTGAAAACGAAAAGTTAGACTGAAAAACATGGAATTACTTTATTAAAGAACAGAAACAAAAAGTACAGTAGCAAAGTTCTTGTATTCTGTTATTGTCCACTGTTCTATATTAGGTACATTTAAAAGTAAAAGTGCATGGAAGTACAGAAAAGGATGTGGAAGGGGCTTATTCAGGAGGATTGTTATGGCTTGAGATAATTTAACATTATACTTCATTATCTTGCACTTTTTTTTCTTTGATCTTTTACCTTATCTTGTGATTTCTCATGTCACATTTGTAGTGTCTCCTCTCTCTGCACACTGTTCTCATCTATCTTCTTTCTGCCTGTGGCTGTATACCATCAGCTATTCCTTTTTTTCTTGCTCTCTTTCACTCATGGGCTTGGCATCTTCATCATCATGTGTGTGGGGTGACAGGCTCTGCTGGTGCCCTGGTGCTGCTCTGCCAGCAGGGTCAGTGGCCCTGACTAGCCACTTAATTAATGACGGTGGAGCAGGCCTGTCTCAAAGGCCTGCTCCCATCAGCAATTTGAGGGAACAACAGGAGGCCTGTTGAGGAGCTGGTAAAGTAGTATTGAGTTCTCCTCCTGTTCTTTAGAGGTCTCTGAGGTGTGTGGTCTGGAAGTGTCTCAGATATTGATGGTCTCTGGACAAGACCGGAATACAAATGAAAGTTTGTGGAAAGCTTGTATGGTGGTGGCCTTTGATAAGCAAGAGAAATCTGTTTTGAGTTGTGGCTTATATTGCGTTAATGGTTAAATTAGTAATTTAGGATTATTTCAGATAATTGTGAATTGATATTGAATCACACTGACATAACAAACACTTGCATGTAGAAAAATCTTTTTTATAGATCTTTTAAGTTTATAGAAAAAGCAAAAATATATTCTTAACTTCAAAGAGATTTAATTCTGAATAATTTGGGGTCATATTGGTCCATTTGTCAAGAAATGTTCTCACAATGTAAAGGACATTTGGCAATTTCACTCGAAAGTTAAAAACATCCTTATGGTCCATAGTGTCTTTAGTTATGTGGTATATAATAAGTGTGCTGTAAAGATTGTGTCACATGCTCATGTGGGATATGTTTTCCTTTGTTAATAGCCGACAGCTTAATGAAGCTGGGTCAGCCTGGTTTGCTGTGTATGTTTGCTAACCACCTCCAAAACAGGTGCATATTTCTGGTTGAAATGTTTATGATTATCTCTGCTGTCTGTCTGGTCTTGTGCCTACTTAAAAGTGCAGCACAATCGCTCATTCTCTTGACCATCCTGTTTTGCTGGCCCTTGGTGCTTTTGACACCCCTCTGCATGTGTCAACTTATAGAGTATAGTTAGGAGGCTTTACAAAGTTTTTCTCTTGTTGACAGGCTAGCACTGCTATACATCTGTGCCTAATGAAAGCAGCTGACTGAGCCTGAGGCTGAGCTGCAGGTGGTACACAGTCATCTGCGTCTGCAAAGTCTTTAAAACATGTCTCAGTCTGTTCAGGGCAGAGCTTGGTTGAAGAAAAGAGCTTTTTTTCACTGGATAATGATAAGTTGTGATTAGAGGTGATTAGACTGCTTAGCCCGTTGCCATTCAGCCAAATCGCTGTAGTTGAGATTTTAGGTTGTGTTGTGACGAAAATATACAGAGGGTGTTATACTGTATAAAATGTTTGGGAAAAGATAGTAATTTTTGAATAATGTGTTAACGCATTATGTTTTCATGGACTGTTTTCAGCTGGGTCATGTAATACCATTAATACCCATACGGCTTTCAAGGAGTTCAAATTCTGATTGGGGCTGGGCGATAAAACGATAACGATAATTACCATGATATATTGTTTCCTCAATAGAGCGATAAGAAAAGTTCTATAAATGTTTGATATAATTCACCATTCTCACACTTCCACGTTCAGTGAAAGCTCTAGTGGCGTTTTCTACTGCAATGAAAGCGACACTACTCTGCTGTTTCCAGGAGGGGGCAACGAGTGAAAAAGGGTCACCATACTTATACTTTAGCAACGTTTGAAATGTGGAGTTATACATTCCCTGTTTGAGTGGACCGACCGGCGATCGGTTCTCCTGTGACCAAGTCTGAATGATGAGATAAATTGCGTAGCTGTGCTGACCTACAGTGAACTTCCATACATCCTAACAAGCTTTGGCAGCGTTAAATCACATTCACAAGCCTCACAACTACTGTGCAGTCAAAAAAGTCACATTTAAGTATTATTGCATTCCCAAGCAATGAAAGTGAACGAAAGAAGTGAGTTCATGACAGTTACAGCCCTGATTTAAACAAAAATAAACTGAGGATGCTGTGAGACAATGGAAAGTGGGAGAACGCTAGGAGCACTCGCACAACATGGCAAATTGATGATGCTGAAGATCAAACACAACAAAAAAGCACCGCGTTTACTGGTGTTACATATATTTCGATTCAGCCCTCAAACTACTAAAGAGAAATCCAAATGTCTGCTAGCTGGTGTTTGAATACTGTGATATGCTCTGACATGGATGCGGCAGGACTGATACCAGTAAGGCGGTGTGATCCATCACTGACGTACTGAGCCAGCTAATATTTGCTGGTCGTACTGTGTTACTGAGAAACTAAACAGTTTAGCACTGTTGGCCACTTGTTTAGCATTTGTAACGGGATAGCTGAGCAGAAAATACTATTACAAAAACTGCGGCTGTGCTTTTCCAGCTGGTAAAAACAGCTAATCAGACACTTTTTCCCAGTCTCCCATGACAGATTTGTGAAATGTTCCACTGTTTGGTGAGTGTTTGTTGTGTTCTGACCATAAAGGATAGTTTAAAACAGCGATTAACCACCCAGGAGCAAAAATCAGCCTTCAGACTAAAGAAATAATGATTTGACATTTATCGCGATATACCAGCTATAATTCTGATCGTTTAAAATATTGACTGATATAATTTTATGTATCAAAAATTAAACTGTCGCTGTACATTTGAATGGAATGTAAATGTCATATATATATATATATATATATATATATATATATATATATATATATATCAATCATATATACAGTCAGTAGTTCCAGCTACTCTGTGATTGTAGCCCCTCACTGTTGTTCGTACAGCTAGCAGGTTTTTGTTACAGTGAAGACTTTTGAGAGGGACTGTTGCTTTCCACTTTGCTATTGCTTTTGTTAGTTTGCTGCTTATTTGTTTATCTATAGGTCTCTTGCAAGCACTGTACAGCATTGTCTGCCTAAAGTGCCGACTAAGTTGTATACAGTACACAGGCAGCTGGCCTTTGGCTAAGTTGGAAAGTCAGTGGTGCTAAAGTGAATTAGTGCTGCAAAAACTTTATCACATTATGAATGTTTTGACATGTTACTTCTTTAAAAAAGTAAATAGAAGTTCTAAAAGTCTTACGTACTACAGTTTTAGGTGTGGAACTTTGTGACATTTGTAGTTTTGTAGTTGTAGTTTTGTTGGTTTCTGTGAATTAGCCCTCATTACATTAAAGTAAATATTTTATTACAGACCATGGTGTGCTAATGCCAACAGTTAGATTTGAATGCATTTCATTTGATAGTGTTTGTTTGTGTTCAGGTTTTCCAAATCAGCCTCTATTGCTAAAAATAAAGATAAGGAGCTGGTGACTTCTAATTTAGTGGCCTGTGTTAAGAGTGCGGTTAAGAATGTGAAAGTCCTCATTCCTTACAATAGAAAATGCGCAGATTCAATGTAATGTGTGTGTTTTATTGTCAGGGTTTTTGCAGATATAAATAAATCTGTGGAACTTTAATATTAGCCTGCTTTTTCTGATATCCAATGAATTGTTTGGGCCCTGTTTCCAATATATCATGTTACTGGGCATAGATTTTGAGAGCAAGAGAGCATTGTGAGTAAAAGGTTTTGGATGAGCAGCCAACTAGGGCCAGCAGACTCCCCCTGTGAGGAGATGGTGTGATAGTGTGGCTCTCTGAGTTTGGCACGGCAGCCCGGCTGCAAACTTTTCAGGGTCAGTCAAGGACAAAGCCTGCACAGAGTGGTTAACAATCCTCCAGTTACCCACTCTTCCCCATCTGAGAATCTGTGCCCTTTTCAATTAGGATACTACTTCAAATAGCTACTCGCCTGGGTACTTGAGGCCATCAAAGAAATAATGGGAGATCTTCAGAGTCTTTTAATGAGGCTGATTCTCGTTAATCCAGTTCACCCTGTCTGCGCCGTATGGTCCAGGGAAAACCACTGTTGCTTAGAGCAGGTGAAAAGCAATTAGCAATTAAGCCTACTTACTGAGCCCCTGCCGTTGTCTTTTCTTTTTCTCCTTTTTTGGTTTTGAATATTTACCATGTTGAGCCTGCAGAACCATTGCTGTGAATAAAAGGCACTAGAAAAAAATAGTAGAGAGGTGGGCTGCTTTGTTGAGTGCCTCTCACATTCCTCAGAACTCTGTATGCTTTTTATTGGCATTGGGATTTAGCAGATCAAGTAATTGCTTTATCAGACGTTCAAACCATGTTCTTTCAGGCTAATTAGTGTTGATTATCATGGCTCTTAGTTAGGGTTGTGGGGATTTTCAAACTTTTCAGCCCCATTTTGGCAGCAGATATTCTTGGGAAAATGATAATTACCAGTATGCTAAAATGAAATAATATATATATTAAATATATATATTATATTTGCTCTGACCACAAGGTTGTACTTTTAACCAGATTTCTGTTGTGCTCTAATATCCTTGTTTTTTACATCTACAGCTTAACTGCTATATTTTATGGCCATTGTAGGTTTGTATGTATAGATAAATTACTTGATTAATAAGATATTTTAATGTAATCTGTTATATTATCTGTTTTGTGGTCCTAGTAAGGAAAACATACACTTCTTTTTGAGTCTAACTACTGGATAACTGCTAGTCTAGTTTAGATATGTACATAAGGCATACTTTTGAGTAAGCTTATAGGTTTTTGATACAACCTCAATTCCAATGAAGTTGGGACGTTGTGTAAAACATAAATGAAAACAGAATATGATGATTTGCAAATCCTTTTCAACCTGTATTCAATTGAATACACTACAAAGACACGATATTTAATGTTCAACCAGATAAACTTTATTGTTTTTTTGCAAATATTGACTCATTTTGAATTTGATGTCTGCAACACGTTCCAAAGAAGTTGGGACAGGGGCATGTTTACCACTGTGTTACATCACCTATCCAATTAACAATTAACACTAATTGTTGAAGCTTTGTAGGTGGAATTCTTTCCCATTCTTGCTTGATGTACAACTTCAGTTGCTCGACAGTCCAGGGTCTCCGTTGTCATATTTTGTGCTTCATAATGCGCCACACATTTTCAATGGGAGACCGGTCTGGAATGCAGGCAGGCCAGTCTACGAAACCACGCTGTTGTAACACGTGCAGAATGTGGCTTGGCATTGTCTTGCTGAAATAAGCAGGGACGTCCCTGAAAAAGACGTTGCTTGGATGGCAGCATATGTTGCTCCAAAACCTGTATGTACCTTTTAGCATTAATGGTGCCTTCACAGATGTGCAAGTTACCCATGTCATGGGCACTAACACACCCCATCCCATCAGAGATGCTGGCTTTTGAACTTTGCTCTGATAACAATCCGGACAGTCCTTTTCCTCTTTGGCCCGGAGGACACGACGTCCATGATTTCCAAAAACAATTAGAAATGTGGACTCGTCAGACCACAGGACACTTTTCCACTTTGCGTCAGTCCATCTCAAATGAGCTTGGGCCCAGAGAAGCCGGCGGTGTTTCTGGGTGTTGTTGATATATGGCTTTCACTTTGCATGGCAGAGTTTTAATTTGCAATTGTAGACGGAGTGACGAACTGTGTTCACTGACAATGGTTTTCTGAAGTGTTCCTGAGCCCATGTGGTAAAATCCGTTACAGAATGATGTTGGTTTTTAATGCAGCGCCGCCTGAGGGATTGAAGGTCACGGGCATTCAATATTGGTTTTCTGCCTTGCTGCTTACTTGCAGAGATTTCTCCAGATTCTATGAATCTTTTGATGATGTTATGGACTGTAGATGATGAAATCCCTAAATTCCTTGCAATTGTGCATTGAGACACATTGTTCTTAAACTGTTGGACTATTTGCTCACGCAGTTGTTCACAAAGTGCTTGTGAACGACTGAGCCTTTCAGGGATGCTCCGTTTATACCCAGTCATGACACTCACCTGTTTCCAATTAACCTGTTAACCTGTGGAATGTTACAAACAGGTGTTTTTTTGAGCATTCCTCAACTTTCCCAGTCTTTTGTTGCCCCTGTCCCAACTTCTTTGGAAGATGTTGCAGGCATCAAATTCAAAATGACTGAATATTTGCAAAAAATAATAAAGTTTATCTGTTTGAACATTAAATATCTTGTCTTTGTAGTGGATTCAATTGAATATACGTTGAAAAAGATTTGCAAATCATCGTATTCTGTTTTTATTTATGTTTTACACAACGTCCCAACTTCATTGGAATTGGGGTTGTAGATCTGGAGCAGTGCACTTTTAGTATGTCAATCAAAAATAGCCTGGCTGTTTGACTGCAATACTTAAGTGGCAAAATAACTGATGTTTAATCGAACAGTGGTTTATTGTCAAAGTTTATAGTAGAATATTCCTAAATATTATGTAGCGATGAATGATATTTTAAGCATTACGAGGTGAGGAGATGATGTTTAGATTTGCATTTTGATGTTTAGACAAAATGTGTAGAGAAAGTAGCCGAGCTGGAGGAATATAGTTGTAAAATCGTTGGCATTTGTCTTAATCAAAAGGTTTGTCATCATAGGAGTAAACAGCCCTTCTGAACATGAGCTGTTGGCAAAAAGGCACTGACATGATGAAGCTCATGAATATTTAATTGAAAAAGTTCAAGTTACATGTGGTTGAACTTGTTTTGTGTCTACACTAAACTGCTGATATATTTGAAACTTGGACTTTGGCAAGAAATGTTCTCCTAAAACTCAACATACTGTGTGGCAGTATTTGAAAAGCAGCAGGTATTGTTTCATGAATTCAGTGTTATTCTGGTGGTTTAGTGCAGAATAGATTACATTTATAAGATATTCGGCCTCATTCGCCAACAGTTAAAACCCATTTACACGTTTCCACGAAGACTCTGGCATTCATCAATGTCTTCTTATTTTAGATTTATTCTTAGATAAGAACAGCATCTACACACACTCAAGAACACAAAGGTGCCAATAGTTCTGTGGTTTGAGAAAATATCATAAATCTTATACTTTTTTTGGGACTTTTCTCAAGAACAAATTTAAGAAAAAAACTGATGATCAGAAAGCTTCTCTCTTTTCTACTGTTAACATTAAATTTGATTAATAGAAATAAATCCATCCAAAAAAGTGAATAATTTGTCTCCAGAGGGAAATCACCCAAATGGAAATTGTGGGCCAACATTGATATCCTATATTTCTTGTATATATCTTATGCTGATATCAGTGTGATACATAAATGTTCACTTGCAGTAGTCCAGCTTCACCTAAAACATTCTGCTCTTGAGTACAATAAATATGCCATCAAATACTGTTTTGACATATCAGGTAAATGAAACATCTGTCCAATGCTTTTTAAAAATAAATTACTGCCAATACTGATATGATTAGTCTCATAGTCTCCAAAGCTAGTTGCTGTATTTAGACACATACTTCTAGCAAACTGCAAGTCTATAAGCTCTTCCTAATATGGTTTAATCATTCCTGTATTTCTTCTGTGCTGCTTGCAGACTGCTGGTGGGCAGCAGATTAGATCAGCCTCCATCTAAACCAGCTCATGACAAATCAGAGACACAAGCTTGCAAATTCAAATGTAAACAGCATGTTTTTCTATATGCTTTTGAGAATAATGCATAGCATACATATTTTTTTCTTCCTTCTCTTCATTACATTTTGGAGAACTCTCCAAAGCAGTGCCATGTGAACAGTTTGGTTCATTTTTATAATGCATGACTGTGGTTGTTTTAATATAAGATTATTGTTTTAATATAAGATACATGATTATTTTAAAGATTTTTTCTGAACAGTTTTTTAAAGTAGACTGCCTCTCCCTTATTGGCAGTGGCACAAAAAAGTATTATTGAAAAATTAATACATAACTCCTGTAATGCCAATTGAAGCCTCCTGTCACATTTTTTCAGTTACTGCCAAGAGAAGACTTGGTTATGAATAGATTAATGCTCTGATTAATTTTTGGGCCACTGATGAATAAAAAAAATGTGGGTAAGTTTGGTTCTTGGTTCCAGTATGTGGGCTGAGGCTCTGTAAATGAGCCACAATGTGGTAATGCTTCTGTGCTGTTCTGCTGTTTCCCAGATTTCTATGTCTTAATGAATATTTCTCTACAATTCTTGTCCTCTGTAGATGTGGCTACATGGGTCCATGGTAAGTTCTATGATTTTAATCCAGTACAAATTTACAATGTCTATAATTTTTACAAGTCTGACTGTAGTAAGTTAAATTTAAGAGTTAATGACAAGCTGGAGCTCCCTCAGTGAAATCAGTCTTTTTCAAGTGCAATGCAATAACGAAATCCGGTAATATATGGCTGTGTCCTGTGTTGTTCAGATGTAACAACGCATTGTGACAGAGTGAAATGCAAAGATGTGATAGTGTACATTGTAGAGAATGGATATTCCATTACTTGTGCCATCTAATACAGCTGCATTGTTTAAACACAAAGTTTGCCATTCCCAACTGACTCCAGCACTCTTCTGTTGTGTCTCTAGTGTCATTGCTACATTGTGCAACATGATTATAATAATTTTTCTTTCTTTCTTTCCATTTAACACAGTATTGTGCTTTTAAACGAATCATGAGTGTATCATTACATCCCTACTGTGTTGTTATTGTTAGTGAGTATAGCGTCGGTGTAGCACAAAATGTTAATTTGTATGTCTGGGCTAAGATCTTTCAATCTGGGCTATTTGCGGTAATTTGGGGAAATTATACAGATCCTGTACGAATTGGCCAGTCAAATCCCTTACAAATAACATCACGGAAGCTCCTCTGGTAAAACTAATCCAGCTCCAATACTAATGCCAGCTCAGTAAAACTAATCCAGTGCTTTAGTCTTAAAGCTGCCTGATAGCATCTTCAGAATTGAGGACCTTAGATTTCTCATTGGCTGACTCTTATACTGACATTCATCCCGGTTCTTGCAGGTCTTCTTTCACTTAGACATGGATATCCTGTATCACTGCTACAAGGAGCTGTTGTGGCAGACACATACTGAAAACACAAACTCAGTGAAATGGAGCTGAGTCAGTGAAACATGAGTGACAGTTGAGCGGATTTTGCCATGTTTTTAGTTTTGAATGTTTGGGTGAATATCTCCTCTGAAATAACTTTATGCCATTTGTATAAAGTAGAGCCAACATTGCAGGCCTTTAGAATCAGGCCGTTTCAACTATTGTATTGTATTATTTGTTTGTAGAATATTTGTAGAATATGCTGTTATAGCTATATATAACAACAGCTTCAAATGCTTGTTTGCTAAGAAATGTCTCCTTAATTTTATGGGGTAATGAGTTGTGAAATGTGATTTTAAACCTCCAGCATGGGGACCCAGGTCCTTGTCCAGTAGTTAGAGGCTTTGAGGTGAATTACATTTTGCTGAAACTTGGTTTAGGTTTGTTGAAACTTGTTGAATGCCAGGTAATATACCTGCTCAGATAGGAGGGACCATGGGGCTAGACTTATAACTGATGCAGTCTTTGTAACTGTGGCAGTTTTTTGAGAACCTTCTTGAGGTACTGTAGATGAATGCTTTTCTACTCTCATTGAATCTGTTGGTTAATTAGTAAACAAGATGCACAATATACAGCAGGTAAAATAATTTTGATTAAATTGTTAAATTGACCCTGGTAGACGACATCTTTGAAACGTGTGGGCTAATAAAGGTACAGCTATAGTAGAGAGTCCTCTTTACCCAAAGATCTAAATGGCCCAAAGCCAAATCTATTAGGATAATATTAAGATCTGACCTTCACTTTCTGGCACTATGATACATTAATTAGATGCTATCACAGATAAACAACAGGTCATACTCGTGGCACAAGTGACTATCCTTTTTAGCTGCTTACTGCTACACGGTTGGCAAATGGCAGGGAGGGCAATATGCATTATCTGATTTGTTCAGTTCAGTGTTTGTGGGTTATTGTAATTTGTGATTCAGTGTGATAAATCATAAATATCAGCATCACTGGGATAGAGAAATGGGTAAACAGACAGAGAAATATTGGTTGTCAGTTAAATAGTGTTATTGATTGAATTTCCACATTGATCTATCTGTAGTAGATACAAAGTTAAGGTTACAAATTAGTTCCTAAAGTTCCTAATTTGGTTTGGACTTATGGTTCTATGAAAAAAAACATAACTTTTACATTATATAGTGGTTCTTTAAAGTTTAAAAAGCTTCTTCCTACTCACACATCTCATTTATCAAAAAATGGCTTTTTAAAGGACCATTCTTTGAAAGGTTTTTCACACCACCAACATGGATTCTTCTGTAGCATCACTTAGTTCTTTTTGTGTTTCTGAGTGATTTTGCTTTAGTAAATACCTCTTTGAGTCTATTGTATGAGTTTATTGCTCTTAGTCTTGTGTACTGAATATGTACTGAACTGTGCTTTAATACTGTGTTTTTATGTCTGCTGAACAAAAGAATGCCTCTCTAGAAATAAAGTTCAGTTCAAGCGACACTAACAGAAAGGTGGCTAGAAATGTGGGCCTGTACTTAGGTTACTCTTTGCAGTCTTGTGAAGAAAATAGGTCTCTGTTAATGCATCAGGTCACTGAGTAAAAGGCTGTACTGCTCTCCCAGTGGTAGAGTTACAGTGGATTAGAAGAGCCAGGTCCTTTATTTGTTTTTCTTCCAGTTCCACTTTTCACGGTTCCCTCCATTTGGCAATGTACAGGCTATAGTACAGAAACATTACTGCAGGCCTGTATGACTGAGAGAGGTTTTAACTAAATAAACCTCCTCAGTGAAAACGTCTCTCTGGTCCCCTCAAAGCTCTTTGTCCAACTATAAACAGAATGTTTAAATGGACCTTGTGTTTAAAACACTCCTGGGGCCACTGTAAATGTTTACAGACATTTCACGGAATGATTGGTTGAAAAGAGAAGCAGCTTTTTGTCTTCAGGTGGTTCTAAAGTCTGACTAATGACTGAAAACAACAAGAATTGTGTGAGCATCACAAAAGGTAGCATTGTTTTTGTAGAAAGGTTGACCTGTAAGTGTTGTCCATTTGAGTGAAGAGAAAGGAAGAAGGGTAAAGTGATATAAACTTGTGCAGTGTCTTACTGAATGGAGCTGGACTGGTGCTGTGTCCATGGCGATGAGTGAGGGATGGAGGGAAGTCACAGTGGCCAGAGGCCATGTGGAGATCTACTTGTTTTCTGGGACTAGTGCTGCTACACTGCCTGCATGCTGATTGGCTGAAGCAGCTTTCCGCCCTAAATAACCTGGGCTAATAGTGATAGAAGGTGAAAATTACCATGTTCTAGTTGGATCTGTTTCTTGTCAGACTGGCTCAGATTAGAATATTTGGAAGGGGGTTCTAGAAAGTTCCTTAAGCCCATTATTTGGACTGGATGATAATGGACAGTTTCATATCATGACAGTGCTACATACATTGCTACATATTACAGTATTCCTTGTGGTTATGTTATAACCACACTGCACAACTCGATGTCGTTAAAGTTCAGTCTGCATTATTTTGATGAAAAATTATGTGCATTTGTTAGATGACATCAAGGACAGATCTTGGTCTTGTGAGGCCCCTGGGCAGAAGAGTTTTTTGAGGTGAAATTCTTCCTATGGTGTCACAAATAAACAATGATAATACAATGTACAAACAATGCAAATCACACTAAAGGTAGCCCTTCACCTGAACAGCTGAGTCCTTGATCACCTACTGTATAGTCATATACAGTCTGAGTTAATGTTAGTCCAGGTTGTTATTGAGGGAACAAATAGTAGGGATTACTATTACTAAGCTCCAGTAATATCTGATATAAGCATGAGTGTATGGGATGCACATATGTCTGAATAACTTGAGATATTTGGAGGTGAAGCAACCTTTAGCTCCATTATTGCTGAGCTAGGTATGCTACTGAGTGCTTATGTGCATGCATCCCAGGTTTATCTATATATGTTGATTAGATAAAATTAAATGTTTAAAAAGTAGAATTGTATAAATATTAGATTTTGTAGGCACCTATTGAGCAGTTAGTATTGGTATCGGCCCTCAATACTAGAGGGTTGGGTTTCAGTATCGGAAGGGAAAAGTGGTATCGGTGCATCCCTAAGTCTTACACATGGAAGGGGAAACACTAAGACTACTATCACACATCTCATTTCAATGGCAAAAACAAAACAGATTAATAATAACTGAAAACAGAAAACTGTCATGAAAACAGGTACCATTTCCTCACTTATTGAATTTGTGTAGCTATTAGGACATATTCAAGAGCTATTTGTTCATCTTATGTTTGCATCTGCAGTGGATTGTCCCAAGTATTTGAGCCTGCTCTGGCCTGAATCGCCCATCAATCAGAGGTGTCTGAGCATTGCCCCAGTGGCCTGTTCTGTAGTCCATTCCATGCACACAAAAAATTTGGCAGCCCTAGCTTTATTTATGAATTTGTCTGTTCCTTATATCTCTGTACTTCTTGTAACTCACACTATGAAGAAACTGTATTGAACCGCTGCATGAAGAACGCATACTTACTGATTTTGGCTAATCAAAGCACATCTGGCGAGTATAAAAACCAGGGACCTACATGACTGGCTTGATCTCAGAGATGATTTTTGCAGCTTGAATATGCACAGAGTCTGGTGTTTACTCAAAATCTTTTTCTTTCAGTTTTTAATCTGTCCTGTCAGTTTTGCCATTAGTGCACTAGTGAGAGTCATTTGTCTGACTCTTAAATGTGCCTGATACAGATGTTAGTGGAATGAGTGTAACTATTGGATTGTTTGCATTGATGAGAAATTCTTCATACTGTTACTGTATGATGGCCTGCTCCTGCCAAATACACACATGGTGCCTTATCAGAATAAGAGAGTGAGTCACTGACAGTGATTGTAGTGTAAGTATAAGCACATCTAACTCCCACACACACTTTAGCACCATCGTGTCATATTCTCACAGATAAGCTCAGGCAACACATACACACTCTGCTGTATTACCATCTTCATTGGGGTTTTCATTTCAAGGATTTACGTATTACTGTAACTCTGTAAGGTTGTATCTACACTCGTCTGTCCCATTTCATGTTTTTAAGTTTTATAATAAAAGTTGCCATGTGCAATTAAAAATATCGAGGATCAGGAAATGGTGTTTTGTGGTCCAGAATGTTCATGTTTTTCCATCATTGTGCTTGCATTTTGTCACCATAAAGAACATAAAGTCGCAAACATTGAGTACACACACATACACATGAACATTTCATGATGTATTCACTACCTTGGGCTAATGCCACACACACAGCCAGAGCATGGTGTTTTGACAGATTTTAGAGTGTCTGTTGACAGCATCCAGCTCATGCTTGTGGTTTGGCATGAATAAACTAAAAATGATAACCTTATACATGTTAATGTTGTTTCTGCATTTGGCTCATAAATGCACTTAGTATTATTATTTTCAGGTTTAGTGACATGTGGAGCATTTTTGTGTCTTATTTTAAGTACATTATTTTCCTATTAAATCATTTAATAAATATGTGACATACAACATTATTTTACAGTGCCTCCTTTATTACGACACAGTCATCATATCAAAATTAATTTAATTTCAGGTTTTTTTGCCTGGCAAGACAAAAACATTAGATGCATTCTGTCCAACCATAAATGCAGATTAAGTAAACTATCAAAAAGTATCATTTAAAATATTAAAATTCTAGTTTGGCATGATTTTTGATTTGTAACCTCTGTAATTGTAACATGTTGCGAAACAGGGTAGCTGTAAAAGGTTTCAACTCAATGAAAAACCTTTATCCATAAATTCTGATTGCCTCAAAATGTCATGTTGCACAACCAACAGCAAAGAATTTATTCTGACGTGCCTTTGAGAAAGAGTTGGCAGGTATTGCCTCATAAAGAAGACCCAAAGTGACCTTCATGGTACAGTAACAAGGTCTGTAGCCCTTTCACAAACATTGAAAAAAGTGTCAGTCATGATTAGACAGTTCAAATGTTATGACCTGAGGTAATTAATGAAAACATGTTATTGTTTAATTATGTTTATTTGTATAACCTTTATAACTTTATATTTTTCAAGGACAAAGGTTGATATGGTGTCCCAAGTACAAAGAGTAATTTCTACACATTCAAAGTAGTGGTAAATAACTTTTTGTTTTGTGCCCCTGACATTTTCTGAAGGGTAAAATTGATTCTGATTCTTTTTAAAACTGAATTTATAATGTGTGACATATATAGCATATGAAGGCTATCAAACAAATATCAACACATTGAATAGATTTTTTCAGATACCCATTAGCCGTGGTCATCTAGATCCAAATGATTTGATGTGCAAAGGCGATTTATATGTAAAATTACAGTGAGAGAGATAATGAGTAGTTGTGCTATCCTTGAGATGATACATAACTATGGGCCCAATGTTTGTTTCTTGTGTTTGTGTGCAGCTTTATGGTGAATTCTTGCAAAATATAATCCATTCACTTTCTATGGAGTATCTCATCTAATTATCTTCGAGATCTCTGACCTGGTGTCCTCATCTCATTATAAAAGGAGTATTTTTACAGTCGGAACTGTGAGTTCACCCGATATATCCCCTGTTCTTCTTCAGCTCTGTTCTCCAAGGTGTCTGTTCTTCATCTGCCACTTCTGCTGTGTCAGTTTAATTTGGCTAATATAGGCTGGGGTTTGAAGTGCTGCTGTGTGATGATGAAGGACAGTGGACACAGGCAGCGCATTCTCTCGAGTCTTACAGTGCCTCAGAAGGGTGTAGAGTTCGTACTGTGAACAAAGCCTTGCTCTTTTACATTGCCATCTTCATTTTACTCCCTGTTGCTTTCTTGTTACTCTTCTAACTTCTTTATTTTGCACATTTAATTTTACATCTTTGAATCCCCATTAGTTGGCTCCTTAATGGAAAACAAGTAGTTCTACATTTTAGTATTTGTGTGTCCACTTATACATGCGCCACTAATACATGATGTGATGGTACCTCTGAAATAGAATACATGAATCCTTACAATGTATGTTGAATTTAGTGCATAAATCCGAGTGAACTCATTAAATAAGAATGAGAAAGGTAAAAAGAGAAAGGAAGAAATAAAAGAAAACATCTCCTAGCCACCATATGACAAAACCCCATTTATCTTTGTTAGCAGTTACCTAAGTAAAGGGTGAGCCCCTGACCGAATTCTGGACATCTTGTTTGTTTGGTCAGACATTTGCAGTAACACATTTCCACAAAGCGATGAGGCTTTTCAAAGCCTGATAGCTTCTTCAGTCTTAGAAATGCATTCCTGCCCCATTAAGTGCAATTTGTCACACTTACCAAAACCAAGCGTCATTTTCAGCTTCTTTCTTTGTCTGTCTCTCTTACCCTCTATCTCTCCTGTCTTTTTCACACCCTCTTTCTTATTCACTCTTTCTGTTTCTCTTCTTCTTTCTCTCTCTCTAGTTTGTTTCTTTTTTCTCTTTCTCATTATTTTCCCTTTGTCTTTCTCTGTACCTCTCTATAAAGAGAGGGAAACAATTATTCACTTTTTTGTTGTTTAAATTAATCACAGGTCATATGTCCACTTTTTATGCTAATGTCTTTTGACAAAAAGTATGTATGCGTAAGCGTAATATGTTTAAAAAACAAGATTGAAAAAAGATTTCTAACACCGTAAATGAATAACATTAGTACTTGAGGTTCAGCTTCGGCACATTCCTCTTCAATTCCCAAAGGTTATGAGGATCACTGGTGGACCTGCAATTTTGAAATCCTTCATAACTTTTTCAGTGAAATTCAAGGCCAGGCTATTGACTAGGCCATGCATAAACCAGTCTTGAGATATTTTGGCTGTATGTTTGGGGTTATTGTCTTGAAATGTGTCATGATTGGCCCCTCCCAGTCCTGTCCATGTGCTCCTGTTGTGTTTACTTCCCAGTCCTGTCCATGTGCTTTTGTTTTGGTTTTCAATCCTGCCCTCTTGTTTCATGACTCCACCCCTGATTGTCTCCACCTGTGTTTCCACCTGTCCCTCATTTGCCCTCATCTATTTAAGCCCTGTTTTCGCCTGTGTCTTTGCAGGTCTTTGTTTGAGATGTTTGGATGTATATTTGATTTGTTTGTATGCTGGTTTTGATATGCTGATTGTTTGTATGTTTGATTTTGTTTGAAGTGCTTTGGATTTCTGTATTCTGTGTTTCTGTTCGTCATGTCTGCCCATCGATCTATCCGTGTTGGATATATGAACCTGGACTTTTCTGCTGACTATTCAGGGACAATTAGTTGTGCTTCCATGAACTTTCCACTTGCTTATTATAGATCTTGTTGTGTTTACAAGGACATTTTTCCATTTAGGTTTTGTTAAAGACTGAGACTTTTGGAAAGCTCCTTCTTTTTCACCATGATTACTAATTTTTGTCTGAAAACTTCCCAACCAGTGTAGTGTCTTTAAAGATGGCACCAGGTGCAATTTGCAGCATTGAATATGTGTGTGTATGTGTCATATCGGTAAGAACACAGTCAAAAGACATTATGTCTGAATACTGTATCTCTCTCTCTCTCTCTCTCTCTCTCTCTGTACGCATGGTGGGTGGGGGTGTATGTGTGTTTAAGTGTCTCAAGGTCATATTACTCTTATTATCCTGCAGTCTGTAGATTTTGCAAATGCTACATTCACTTGGACTTTACAGACCTGAGCTTCTTGTCCATATAGTCCACTGCAGGATCAGGATAACAGAGAGAGGTTATGTTTTGTATTATAGTGAAGGTGCCAAATCTTTTATGATAGAATTGTACTGACATGTGTGATTAGCCATTTAGCAAAGAATATAATAAATGAAAGGCAGAACCAGTTTAGATGGGTGGTTTGAAAACTTATATGTCGTTCCACAATCGATGGTAAACAAAAAATCTCCTACAGTTGGGACACAGCAGGTCTTTATATGCTTCCGTTCACACTCTGTTACCACTAACAGGAAATTGAGCTGTCAGCAGTGCAGTTGGCGTGTAGCATGTCTGTTGATTGAGTGAAAGGGAAGATGGGTCCTCTCAGACTAAAATAACCAGACAGGCAATGTGAGGCTACGTGAGTTTACCTGCAGACTTGCTCTTCACAGCTCTGATGCTTAGCTCATTAAGATGTTTACGTTCACAGAGAGAAGACACTGAGTCTGTGAGACTCAGCAAAACAACAAGTATTTGTGAGTTTGTTGCATTGGTTTTATTTTTAATCATTCATAATCTACACTGATTCCGTTTTTCAAGTAATTCAAGTCCTTGCAGTTTCAGAACATACTGACATTAGCTGTTATAAATGGTTTATAGCGTCTAAATACTCTAAGTTATTGATTATGAATGGCCCATTAAGTAGAAAGCCAGTTATGTTCAATGACTTACTATCTGTGTGTGCTGCTAAAATACAAAAGCAGGCTTTTACCTCTGATCATACTGCAGTTGTTATATATTCGTTTAGTTTGAACTACTTTATGATTCCATGCAGCGTTTCTGCTGCTACAAAAACTCACTTGCCAACAGGGTTGGACGAGATTTAGGCATCAGGATGTAACTGACATGTTTGCTTTCTAACCTTTAGGTTTTATGTGTGGTGTGCAAATTTTTTGGCCCAAAAAAAAATTTTTTTCAAATCTAAACCTGATATGTGATAAATATCACAAACACATTGCATTGCATTAAATCCAGTTAAACATCACTGATTATCTTGTCTTTGTAATGAAACATGCAGTTGGTCAGTGTTTTTTAAGTAAGAATATGCTTTATACACCTCTGTATAGCAGTGTGGTATAGCAGTATATAATGAAAAGCTGAAGCAGCGTCTAGTTTTGTAGTACCTGAGTTAGTCACAACAGAATATAACTACAGAATGTCCTGGTCCTCACAGAAGCAGTTTTTCTGCAAACTGATTTATTGCTTTGGGGTAGTTTTATTGAAATATATTGTTAAGAAAATGGTGTATGGCATTTCAGATTTGCAGTTTTATCAGCAAGTAAAATCAATAAGAGCTCCCTCACTATGTAGAGTACGGCAACACTGGTAGCTTTCAAGGATCTGGGAAAAAAAAAAGTCTAGGGAAATTCAAAACCCTGCCGTGTCAAAACATACTGGATAAAGCAGAAATGTGTTACACTTAAATTCTCCAGTAAAAAAGCAGGGAACTAAGTAAATGTTAGACTTTTGGAGCTGCACACAACTTGATTGCATAGAGCAGATGTAAAAGACATCCATTGAATGTGTCTAGATGTGTCTGTGTAGTCACAGGTGCGCAGACAATCCAGTAGGGGCTCAATCATGTTGTTTGTAAGACAAAGCTAACAGTAAGATAAGCCAAAAGCATAATCCTCTGTTGATACTGGATAGGTAGGCAGGTACTTTTGGCTCACCTTTTCGCTGTAATGTATCTTCCCTTGTCGAGGCAGGGCTAGTACAAAAGAGGTCTTTCATGTCTTGGCCATTGTTGCTTATATTGTTTTCTTTCACCCAGAGGAGAGGGGTCCTCTCTGGGGACTGCTCTTTTATGTGGAAAAAGAGGACATTAGCATAGTCTAGTGTGGGAGATACTGGATGCACAAAGAAGAGACAAGGGTTTTAAAGGTGATGTGAAGTGTCATTTGAACTGTTCACTTTGCCTCACACAATGATGTTACAGTGGAAAATGATAAGACAGTTAAGGTTTGGTGACAAAAAAGTGGACATTAACAACCCACTGGAGCATACCTTGATTTGAACAGGTTTGCTTAGAAGATTGTGAGTGGCTAGTGAGTATTTTCACAGATTTATTGGTATGGGAAGTCCTGCTGATAAGGCGTAGCAATGGCTATTTAAATGTTATATAAGAAACAAAATGCTATTTTGAGCACCTCCCAAACATTGTTGCCTGCAAAAGTTTGCATACAAGCTTTTTACTTAGAAAATGAACAAAACATGTAATTGGACCAGGGGTGTTCAAACCTTTGCACGTGACTGCATGTTTGGTAGGTGCACAGAGCGGAATTATGTGTCTTATATGACATTTAAATATTGACATGTAAATGTGTTGACCAGGGGCACAAAAATGTTTGTGTACAACTCTACTGTCAGGCATCAAGGGAGCTCTTGTCTGATAGTTTAATACTGTGATGGTTCATGTTGTTTACCTGCTTTAAGGTTAAGTTCTAAGGTTATTTACACATGGCTTTTTTATACTTGTATGATGAATTGTGCATTTTCCTGTTCATTAGAGTCAATAAAAATAAAGTAGAGGTATCGGAATCTGTTAAATTTTGGACCATTTAAAATTTTATCAACAGTTACTCAAATGTGATTTTTTTTCTAATTTTCAGTAATATTAGCGCCATTGTTTTTAAAAAAAAATTAATTAATTAATTAATACATTTTTTGACCACCATTTTGGTTTACCTATACATTCACATGACCACTAAGGGTCTTACATTTTTATTGATTATATCTCATTATTTGTTCTATGTTGTTTTTTTATTTGTTAACTGTTGGGGGGGGGGTTATAGTGATAATATGAAGGTGGACTTTAATTAGATTTAGATTTAGTTTTTTGTGCTTTTGTACCTGATTTGTCTGCCAACAAAGTATGCACAAACAAACAAACAAACAAATAAACAAACAAATAAATAAAAATAAATTATCGCCAGTTAATGGAATGTTTGACGTTTTTGATGTTGGTCAGGTAAAGTATAGTTTTTCATTAAAGGCAGAATTCTGTTTTGGATTTTTCACAGTGTGCATATATTCCTTCTGATTTGGACTGAATAGGTGATGGATGAACTGTTAAAACTAAAATGACACACTTAAGAAACTGACAGCTATGGGTCAGAGACCTGGCCCACATAGCGGCTGCGCAAGCTAATCATTTGGAAATTAGAGCATAACAGGGGAGGCTGTTGGCATTTATTTTCTCCACCCTCGACATCTGTCTCTGCCTCTTCTCGGTTTAAGCATCCACTCAAAGATGTGAGTTAGACATTTGTTTCAATTTGTTGAGAATTTCAAATAACATTATTCCAAATCAAAGCTTGATTTCCTGAAGACCTAAAAAGACACGATTGGACACGACTGGTGACTTAACAGTTGTTATGATACTGCAAGTTCAAAAAATGTTACTCCAGTTCTCTTAGCTACAGGTTTTAATTATTCCAGCATCTAGTAGTTGATGGGTTAGAGAGGCGAAGAAGCTATCAGGGCTTTTTTTGAGGTCATTCACCACCAGAGGTTGATTTGTGTTAGTCTACAGAATGACGGATAGGAAAGAGCTATGTGAAGGATCTTTTAACCTCTGACACTGTAACGGTGGGTGGTGGTTTACTATACAACGGGAATGACTTAAACCACCAGGCAGAGCGCTGAGAGAGAGGGTAAAGAGTGCAGAGAGAAATATCTTTGAAATGGAGTTCGCTCATTTGTCTGCATTCAATATGTATTCTCTAGAGTGCACATGGACGAACTGTAGGGATGCTCTTTAACAGGTTATATCCTTAGTAAGTGCTTGCTTCTCGTGGTATAGAATTGTTTTCCTATGGTCTTGTTATGGTCTGCATAAAGGCATAAACATAGAGCTGAATATTACAGTTTAAATGCTCTTGTGTTTGGCACATGCTATTACTGAAAAATCACTCTGCAATGCTTGTATTAATTTGAAGTGATCAGAATACAATTGCTTTGCCATTTGCCAGTACAAATGTTGTTGCTACAGAGAATGACACCATTCCTGCCACGTTAGAGGCCATTAATCTTGGAGTAGACAAAAAAAAACCCTGTGTCTCTGCCTGCCACAGAGGTTATGTTTTGAGATAAAGATCATTATGGACCAGTTCATGACTTTAATTATGTAAGAAAACTTTCCTCGAAGAGATCCATTTTTAAATGAGATGATATTGCTTTTACCCTCTGTCTTTCTTGTGTCTGTGTCCACATAAGGATTACAACATTCTAAAAGTGTACATTGCATTCAGTGTCCATATTACTCGTCTCCTACACTGTAAAATATGTCATTTCTATAATTGTGTACTGTCACAATTCAGTATGCTACTTTTTGTATTTTCAGTTGTATACAGCATCCTGTGTTGAATTCTGGGAAAAAAATGTACAGTACAGTAAAATGATACAGTATCAGGTGTTTTATTGTATGGCTACTGTAATACAATTGTAACAATATTATATCAGTACATCAAGCTATATAGTATTGTCAACTTGTAAAGGCAATGTAAAACTAGGCACCAAAGTGCTTTTTTGAAGCAGCTATAGGCTGTCTTTATTTTAATTAAATTTTGCTTTTCTATATTATATTTTAATTTTTAAAGCTTTAGCTGAGCTTCATTAACATCTGTGAACCAGGATAGGTTGAACAAACCTATACTTATCAAGTGGCAAATTTGTTTAGCATTAACCCAGCTACCTAACGCTACCTAACAATATAATAGCATGCTAGACTACCTAGCTCAATCTGTGTTGACATAAAATAAAGCAAGAGTATTTCAACCTTTGTAAGTGTCTTATTACCGCTGCAACAACAATGCTAATTTCTGCTAGTCATCCAGTCTGTATGGGAAACGTTTGTGAGCGATGAGACGGATGCATATGCAGAAATAAGCGAGATTAATTAAGGGCAAATCCATACTCAGGGTCAAGACAGTCCAGATTCAGGTAACCAACACGGAGAGATTGGGGTACAGTCATGATAACACAGAAATAGAGACTCAACAAAAAACAGAGACTAGGACAAATAACGGAGGCCGGAGGAACAAACACCAAACAATATCAAACACTACCAAATAATTCAAACAATGCAAACACCTCATACATATCAAACAATACATACAAAGACCAGCGACTACACAGGGGAAAACACAGGGCTTAAACACAACAAGGATAACAAGGGATAACAGGACACGGGTGGAAAACACAGGCGGCAACAATCAGGGATGGAGACTGAAAACAAGGGGCCAGAGTGGGAAGATAAATGAAAGCACATTGACACGTAACCAAAAGCACATGAAAGACCAAAACACAAGCACATGGAGGACTGGGAGGGCCCAATAGTGACATAGTGGTTTACATTTATTTTCCCACTCTGAGTTTAATATTATTCAGCTCTAGCTTAAATTCTGACTTTTGGCAGTTTGTAATACATCCAAATTTTCTTTTAGGATTTTTGGCTCTTTTAAAAGCATTTCAGATACAATTTAATGGCATGAACTGCTGTTTTAACTCTTTCGTTTCCTAATATCCCTGCTAGAAAACTCAGCAAACCTAGCTGGCCACCGGCAAAACCATGTTGTGTTTTGAGTGCTTGTATGCTGGTCAACAGCAGAACCAGCAAATGGTGGTTTTTTTGCATGATGGTATGGAATTCATGTTGGTCTAAACTGTTTTTTTTAAGCAGGGATGTGTGTGCACATATATTATTGAGAAAAGGGGATATTGTTGATTACCATAAAATACTATTAGTAGGCTAATAGGCCTATGTAGTCTTGTAAAAGTTTTGTGCAGCAATTAAAAATAAAGTACAATATACAGTGGGTTGCAAAAGTATTCAGCCCCCTTGAACTTTTCAACCTTTTGCCACATTTCAGGCTTCAAACATAAAGATATGAAATTGTAATTTTTTGTGAAGAATCAACAACAAGTGGGACACAATTGTGAAGTGGAACGAAATTTATTGGATATTTTAAACTTTTTTTAGAAATAAAAAACTGAAAAGTGGGGCGTGCAATATTATTCGGCCCCTTTACTTTCAGTGCAGCAAACTCACTCCAGAAGTTCAGTGAGGATCTCTGAATGATCCAATGTTGACCTAAATGACTGATGATGATAAATAGAATCCACCTGTGTGTAATCAAGTCTCCGTATAAATGCACCTGCTCTGTGATAGTCTCAGAGTTCTGTTTAAAGCGCAGAGAGCATCATGAAGACCAAGGAACACACCAGGCAGGTCCGAGATACTGTTGTGGAGAGGTTTAAAGCCGGATTTGGATAGAAAAAGATTTCCCAAGCTTTAAACATCTCAAGGAGCACTGTGCAAGCGATCATATTGAAATGGAAGGAGCATCAGACCACTGCAAATCTACCAAGACCCGGCCGTCCCTCTAAACTTTCAGCTCAAACAAGGAGAAGACTGATCATAGATGCAGCCAAGAGGCCCATGATCACTCTGGATGAACTGCAGAGATCTACAGCTGAGGTGGGAGACTTTGTCCATAGGACAACGATCAGTGGTACACTGCACAAATCTGGGCTTTATGGAAGAGTGGCAAGAAAAAGCCATTTCTCAAAGATATCCATAAAAAGTCTCATTTAATGTTTGCCACAAGCCACCTGGGAGACACACCAAACATGTGGAAGAAGGTGCTCTGGTCAGATGAAACCAAAATCGAACTTATGTTTGGCGTAAAAGCAATACAGCTCATCACCCTGAACACACCATCCCCACTGTCAAACATGGTGGTGGCAGCATCATGGTTTGGGCCTGCTTTTCTTCAGCAGGGACAGGGAAGATGGTTAATATTGATGGGAAGATGGATGGAGCCAAATACAGGACCATTCTGGAAGAAAACCTGTTGGAGTCTGCAAAAGACCTGAGACTGGGACGGAGATTTATCTTCCAACAAGACAATGATCCAAAACATAAAGCAACATCTACAATGGAATGGTTCACAAATAAACGTATCCAGGTGTTAGAATGGCCAAGTCAAAGTCCAGACCTGAATCCAATCGAGAATCTGTGGAAAGAGCTGAAAACTGCTGTTCACAAACGCTCTCCATCCAACTTCACTGAGCTCGAGCTGTTTTGCAAGGAAGAATGGGCAAAAATTTCAGTCTCTCGATGTGCAAGACTGACAGAGACGTACCCCAAGCCACTTGCAGCTGTAATCACAGCAAAAGGTGGCGCTACAAAGTATTAAAGCAAGGGGGCTGAATAATATTGCACGCCCCACTTTTCAGTTTTTTATTTCTAAAAAAAGTTTAAAATATCCAACAAATTTCGTTCCACTTCACGATTGTGTCCCACTTGTTGTTGACTCTTCACAAAAAATGTCAATTTCATATCTTTATGTTTGAAGCCTGAAATGTGGCAAAAGGTTGAAAAGTTCAAGGGGGCTGAATACTTTTGCAACCCACTGTATCATTAAACATTTATTGAAATAAATGTTTCTGTATGAGTGAACATTGCTTCCAGCCAGTTTCTACTATGAGTCATTTTTTACTGTATATAAATGCACAGAAATGGGACAAATTGCATAATTCACTATGGAAACTGCTGATGTGAAATTTAATGACATCTCTTCTCTATTTTTCCAGTTGAAGTGTCACAAGCCTATGGATTCAGATCACAGAAGAAGCTTGCGGAAAACATAGACTGGTCATATTCGGGTAAGTGACTGAGATGTGATGATTACATAATTTTTAGTGTTTCTTCTTGAGAAGACAGGCAGCCACTGAGGAAAGATGTACCTACACTGACAGCTGTCATGCAACAGCAGCAAAAGCTCAGGAACCATCTTGTTGGTTCATGCACCACATAACATAACAGTTTAGACTCGTCCTTATCCGTTAAGTAGAGCATTTCATCAGCACTGACTTGTCATGCCAAGTCTGCTTTTGTCTGAGTGCATTTTGAGTTCCTGTTCTTGTGGACCATGCCTTGCCTTTTGTCTCTTGTTGCATCTTTTCACTGCCTCTTATGCTAATGGAAGGGGGGCTCAGTAACCTTAATTTTTTAATATGCTGTGAATGTTTTGTACTGCAAGATAACGTGTTTCTGATTAAGCTTTTTATTATGTGAGAAGTCAAAGTGCTAAATTGGTACTTCACTCAATTTATTGTTTTCACTACATGAAGACATCTCTTAATGAATTGGTCACTGAATGATATTTTAGCTGAAACACACATGGAAGAAGATGCAGATGCAGAGTTTTGAAAAATGCAAGCACTTGCCTTGGCAAATGATAGGAAATAAATTAGGTAGAAATAGAACAACAGGAAGATATTTAATAGTCAAGTGAAGCAGAGAGGGCTAAGATTAAGCAGGAGATTAGGTGACAGATCATCGTCAGTTTTAACAACATCAAAACCTACAGAGCTATGACAAGCAAACATCTCAAAAACTGCAATAGCTTAAAAACTCCCTTTGTTTCAAAATAGATTGCAATATTTGTTGTAATCCAAAACAAATTATGTGGCCTCAAGGCACAAATAGTAGTATTGTAAATAACAGGGCTTTGTAATGCCCCAGCTAGAGTTGGAAAGCAATGTAGACTGTCAGAGTTCTGCAAAGAAGGTGCTGAATATGCTGAAAGTATATATGTTCACTCTCAGAAAATAAGGTGCGACACTGCCACTGGGGCAGTACCCTTCTTGTCACTGGGGTGGTACCCTCAGGAGTACATCTCTGTACCTTTAGTCAGGGAACATAATTGTACCAAGTCAGGGAACATAAGTTGTGCTGACTCCACACACCCAGTCTTTTCTCCAGGCTTTTTATTAAACGGTTCTGTTTTAAAACAAAAAGAATATCAAATATCTACTTTTCCACTAGGCAAAACTTATTTAATGTACAAAATTGGACCTTAAAACCACTGTTGTACCTTTGAGGGAACATTTGCACTGTTTGTACCTTGATGAAAGAATCATGTACCTGCATGGTACCTTTATTTCTAACAGTGTAGTACTACATTTTGAGGAATGTTGCTTACAAAGGTACACTACATGTACATGCTTTTGCAGGTTATCTTTGAGTGGCCGTTAACTGATTCCAACCATGGCCCATGCAAGACTTTTTAATATTCTCGCGAAAATGAGCCAATTAGGAGGTTTAACACTCCAAGTATTAGCTTTAAATTCATTTTGATAATCTGTGGAAATGTGGAGGCCACAAAAAAGTATTCCAGTTGTTCTCTATGTGTGATAAAACATCATTTTGTCATGTACCACTCATATCTGTATTTATACATTTGTTTTTTCATGGCAGCTTGTACAGGACAAGCCATGATTGTGTTCAGTTTTTACATACATGGGTTTAGACCCTTTTTCATAATACATCTACAGTTGCACTGAATCATCTTCAGCTGCACTCTAAATGCCATCCCATAAGAATATACTTAATGTCTCTGAAGTGCTGTTGATCTCTTATGCATGCTGAACTACTAGTGACTCCAGAATCTAAGCACATCGTTTCCATTGAACAGAGCCAAAAGTCCAGGTTTTTAGCAATAAATAACATCTGTGACACATTTTTTTTTCTCATTATAGCACCATGGAGAATTCCCCCATTTCTCACCCAGCTCTGCTATGAAAAGTAGGCCAGATTTGAAATTGCGCTGTTTTTTTTCTTTCAGATCTTTTGAATGCTGAGCTACATCATTAACTAATTGTTTGTGTGGCTTAACATGTGGATCACTACAACATAATATTGTAGAAGTACAAAGTAATGTTGTTACCATGAGGCCCAAGTATTAACATTTTATTATATTTAAATATGCATTTAGATACAGTAAGTCTTTTATGGTTGAGAATGGTTGGATAAAGTTGATCCGCCTCAACCCACAGACAAGAGACTGGGGTTCAATTCCCCGTCCAGGCAAGAAGCCAGTAAGATCTATTACAGCCATTGAAGTCCTTGGGCAAAATGTTACAAACGTCCTACTAGTTCAAAAGGCCCTGAGGAAAACAGAGAAGCCTTTCTTTTGAAGGCATAACTTGCAGGCAAAAGTAATAAATTGCAAAGTACCAAAGCATATCACATTTACATTGATAGCAGATCCTAGCCAGAGTGAGTGTGAATTTGATCGTTCTACGCAGATAGTTGTAAGGAGTCTTGCCCAAGGACTCTTATTGTTATAGCATAGTGTGCTTGCCGTCATTTTGTGATAATAATATCAATATTGTGATAATATTGTCTCAAAGTGCATGTAATGCTTCCTTCTCACTATGACTTGCTCTGTTCTGTATGGCAT
The DNA here is from genome assembly GCF_015220715.1 of Pygocentrus nattereri. Taxonomy (NCBI): domain Eukaryota; kingdom Metazoa; phylum Chordata; class Actinopteri; order Characiformes; family Serrasalmidae; genus Pygocentrus; species Pygocentrus nattereri. The sequence goes on along the minus strand of NC_051221.1, from coordinate 27,770,647 downwards.
TTCTGCATAATTTAATCATTGGGATGCAAACTAGTAATTCAGAGTAGTTTGACGTTAAATCAAATACATCGAAAGAGTCAGAATTCTTCAAAGTGGTAGTGATAGGAACCAGCTGTCCAAAACACTTAATGCCTTAAAATCTCACAGAGATTGTTATGAATACATTGCTTGACGGCTGAAACAGTGTTTTATGGTAATTTTATGAGAAGGTTTTGGTCTAAATGTATTTTTGAATTCATTCGTAGCAGAAAGATATGTGCGGGTCATTGTAAGGCAAAATTGTACCAAAGAAAACATATTTTGGATTTCAAAACATATAAAATATGTCAGATTTTACCATTAACAATATTGCACTTAAAAGCTCAGAGTACACAAGTAGGTTCACTGGTGTTTTTGGATAAGAAATAAAGTGGCTATATTAGCATTGTGACATGTTGAATCGTACTTACTATCATCACCATTGTAAAGAAAACCTCAGCTGCTATTTTATTCTATAGCACACCATTTCACATCAAAACATTCAGAATAATGTTTTGGTTTTTGCATCTCCCCTGTTGGATTATACAGGTGTTTTAAAACATTTCCTTTTAATATTGTATGTTTGCTTGTGAGACAGTGGATATAACTAGTGTTGGTTGGCTTGGTTCACTGCAGGTCACCATAGAAAGATTGTCTTAGTCAAATTGATACTTTTGTCTCCTCTGTGAAAAAATTTTCCACTGCTGTCACGTAATGTATTTCTTTGAAAGACTGACTCATTTTGTTAGCTCAACTTCTGTAGTGCTACATTTCTCTTGCCCTCATTCATCTCTCCTCTCTCTCTCTCTCTCTCTCTCTCTCTCTCTCTCTCTCTCTCCCTCCCTCCCTCCCTTTCTTTTTCTCTGGCCTTTCATCTCTTCCGCGTCATAACAAACAAGGTCTGGGTGGCACATGAGGTTGGCACGACAAAGAGGACATTATTGTGCCCAGTATGCAGACAAGCATCCAGGCAGATGGGGCATTGTTCATCGGCACTGGCCTAAATGCCAGCTTCTCCTCCCCCTAACTGACCCGCTTCTCTGCCTAATTGCATAACTTGAGGATCACCCCTAAACTCTCCTGATTCAATCAATTCCTGTATGCTAATTTTAACATACCGAGTTGGCAGACTTTGGCCTTTCTGTAATGGAGTGAATGTGGCAGGACAAAGGCTAGTACCTTCATTCAGCAGAATATTAGAAGTCATAAGCTGTTGGGGCAAATGGTGTGTTGTACTTCAACCAACTTACTGCCTGACAGACCATTATTCCTCATATGGTTATGTGCTCCCATTCAGAGAAATGGGGAGCAGGGTAGTGAGAGAGAGCTTTTAAGGACTGGTCAGTCTCTGTTAGTTCCTATCCTTGACTGAATGACTCCTCAGATACTTAGTCTAAGACATAAACAAAAAGCATTGCCAGAGTGCTGTGTTTTTCTGAACAGTGTAGTTTAGGTCAAATTGTAGTGTTCATTTTATTGCGTTAATGCCTTTTCTTTTTTCCAGAGCCAGGAAATGGCCTGTATGCCCTTTGAGGCAAAGAGGCTGCCCCTACCCATGGACTTTTTCTGGCTGTGAATAAAACTACTCAATTACATTTCCTCAGTACAAAAGGACTTTATATGTTTCCAAGTGAGCTTGTGTATTTCAAGATCATGCGCATTACTTTAGAAAGACTTGACATCTATAATTTCTTTATTTGCAAAATGGAGATTGCTGTTCTGTTGTAACCTATCGTAAATGAGAATAATAATAATCTGTGTATGATAAGAAACTACTCTTTTGAAAATAAAAGTGTCAGAAAGGATTCTTCACATAATGCCATAGAAGAACCGCTTTTGGTTTCCTTAAGTGGATACCTGTAGGAGAGAAAAAGAAAAAAGAGATCTCCTTAATACCTCTATAGTATGTCATGGACAATAATGAGAACAAATGGAAAGACAAAGGAGACCTTTGCTTAAGTCTCCTGTTGCTCAGATATTTCTCCTGAACCAAAGAGCCCCGTAACCTCACCTGTGTCCTCTTGAGTTTTAATAGAAATTTCACATCATGGTTAGATTTGCAGCAATAACATGTTTATCTGAGTTTAAGTTCATCTGAGTTTATCTGAAACTTAACTCTCATCTCTTCCCTGTCTGTTCTATATCTCAGGCCTCCTTTGTGTCTAACGCTCTTTCTCTGAAAGAAGGAGAATCACCATTAATCCTCCTGATCAATAAAAGCATTAAATACAAGCAAAACAGCATTTGTGCAATATAATTATCCTCTAGAGGGTTCTTTAGAGAACCAAAAGAACAAGATAAAAAAATGCACTTTTATAGTTCTCAAAATTAAAAGCACAGATATGTTTTGGCAAACGACCTTCCTCAGCATGCTAACGTCACACTAGTTACCAACCAACTAAATAGTGCTACTAGTTACATTAACCACTCATTTATGATGTCATTGAGGTGAATCATAAGTACCAACAAGAGCCCTCATTGACCATCTCCAGTACAAATCAAAGCAAACCAAAAAAACATAATTATAAATAAAAGAGGATAATTTTTATAAATTAGATGAATGAGTGTAAAGAGCCATTTTAAGGGTGAAAGAATCTCTATATAATCTAAAGGTTATAGGAAGAACCTTTATATTGTGTGAACATGGTTCGTTAGGGAACCCAAAGTGTTTTTTTCTATAGCATCACTGAGATGTGTGCACAAACTATACAGTAAAATAAAGAAAGTTAATGTTCCATCGACATGATGCTTCCTTTTGCTTTTACTGGGTTGAAAAGTGTTATAAAATTCTGAAGTATCTCTGGCAGGAGTAATCACTTACAGTCTCAGTGGGTTAAAATTTTTAATATGTTAGATGTGAGAAACATGCTGTGCTTTTAGTGATATCTCCATTTAACTCTAAGGCAAAGCTGATAAATTCCTGAAAGGTTGAAGGAGGTGTCAGTGTTGAGCTTGTGTCTCTGTCAGTGGGTAAATGTGTGTGAGAAGACATGTGGGAAGAGGTGGACTGTGTGTGTGTGTGTGTGTGTGTGTGTGTGTGTGGGTGTGTGGAGAATGCTCTCTTTTATCAGTATTGGCTCTGCAACACACGTCTCAAATTCTCTCTCATTTAAAACGCCCCTTTCAGAGAGTACTTTCATTGGAGTCCAGCTTCAAAAACTGGCTAAATGCCTTCAGAAAAGTAGGTAACTCAATTTACTATATGAAAGTTTGTTTATCACTGAGACTGTGAAAACAATGTCTTAAAAGGACTTTTGTTCTAACTCTGTTTCCTTTTTTTCCCTCCAGTACACAGCACTTTTGTTTGCTTTTTTACTTTTATGATCCTTAGAGGCTAGAAGGAAGAAACTTACTGATATAATCAAAAACAATCACTGTGTGTATCCCAATAAGACACTGTATTTTCTGTCATTCCTCCTACTTGTACTTAACTGGAAAATACGGACAACATGGCTAATAAGAAACAGAGTGTTTAACTTGCTTTTGTCTCCAGCAAATTTACAGCTGGTAATAGTTGATCTTGTCAGGCCTGTCATTAGCCGAGCAGCAGTGATCCTCAGCAGTGCTTACTGAGTCTTCAGTGCAGACTCATGTAATGATGTTTGAAACGTGCTGTGTCCACACACTCCACATTACACTATATAACATCATTAGTAGCACATGTGTTGTATTGTTGTTGAGTGCTACACACACTCAGGACATACATTTTTTTTTGTATAAAAAAGTTGTAAGTTCATTACTTTCATTTGAAATACTTTAATCAATATATGGCAAGAATGCAATTTAAATATATTGTTTTAAATACTTTTTTAAAATTTAGAATTTGTTAAATTGTTATTTTGAAATCCCATATTTATCACTGGCCCACATAAGACATAATACATACTAACAGTGTCCTCTCCAATTCATTTTTAATATATTTATTCCTTTATTTTTAAATATTTATTAATGATTGCTTATGTAACTCTTATTATTATCTAACATATTTACACTTATTATTTTCTAACAATTGACTGTACTCTGATGTTGTGCTCTTATACCCTGTAATACTATACTATGCTCTGCACCACTCTGCTGTCCTCTACTCTGCTGTGCTCTGCTCTACTTTACTGTTTATCAGCTATTGACATGCTAATAGCAATGACCCAGAACTAAGGATGGCCTCATTCATCAGCTTTATCTTCATGTTAAAGACATGTCCCTTGAGAGAACCCAGATTAAGCATCTATTTTAGCTCATAATATTCTCTGTCTAATAATATACCTGAGTGAGAGTGTGTGTGTGTGTGTGTGTGTGTGTGGGTGGGTGGGGGGGGGGGGGGGGGGGGGGGGAATGTTGCTGTTTTACTGGAACCTGTTTTTGAACCAGGAAATTTCACCCTTTTTCATTCTGAGAAATTAATATCAGCAATGTTTTTCTTTATTTAGGAACTCTAAACCAAAACAACTGGGCCAGGAAATACCCATCATGTAACAACGCCAAACAATCACCAATAAACATCGAGGAGAGTCTAGCACAGGTCAAAGTTCAATTCCAGAAGCTAAGGTTAGAGGGCTGGGAGAAGCAGACTGATGAGTCAACCACAGTGAAGAACGATGGAAAGACAGGTGTGCTGCTACTCCATCTGAAAATGGAATTTGATAATGATATGAAGTAAAATGTAAAGATTAGAATGCTATTGCAGGAAATATCGCATAAGATGCAAGTCACAAGACTAATGACTTTATACAGGATGAACTGATACTTTTCACTACTAGTATGTTGACCTCTCTGGGTGTATTTAACAGTAAAACACTGTATACATATTACATATTACATGTGTAATGAGCTCTCTGTCTCTCTCTCTCTCTCCAGTGGCCATAGATGTGGGTGGTGAATTCTACGTGAGTGGAGGGGGATTGAGGTCCAGGTTTAAGGTGGGCCGCATCATCTTTCACTGGGGTCGCTGCAATGCCTCTTCTGATGGCTCTGAGCATGGCCTCAATGGAATAAAATTCCCCCTGGAGGTAAGAGAAAGACTTCTTTGCTCTATATTTATCCACATATACACTGTTACTTGTACTATATGTATGACATATTTCTTGTCTTGTACTACACCTGTCTTATCTAACTGAGCTTCATTTCACATGTTTAAGTTTACCAGCTCAGCCTGTGTAATAAAATGTGACTAGCTAGTGGTCTTTGTAGTCTCTGTAACGAGTTGTATAACAACATGAAACCATTAACATTATCAAAAATGACAAATGTTCATCATATTAGAGATGTGTGTTTATTTTCAACATCAAGGTAAAATTTATATTTTTGAAGATGCTAATAAATCTGTGAAACCTTAATATTGGTTGATTTTATCAGCCAGCTGATATATATCGGTACTGTCAGAACAAAACCTTGTATCTCAAAATTGGTAACTTTACAGGAGAACTAAAAAACATTCTCAACTTTGAATAAAGGTTAATAATTTTCAAGTATTGGTTTGTTCATTACAAAATTTTGGTATGTTCCTAAGGGCCATGGGCACATTTTGTAAGAAGGTTTTGTTCTGACAGGAGCAATATGCTGGGCCTTTGCTTTGCAATGTCTTCTTCGTTTGTACTAAAGTCATGTACGCTGCCCTTATGTTGTTCTATGCTTTGGTCTGAAGCCCTTGAGCAACATTCTTTCATTCTGTTCTTCTTGACTCTTGACGTTTTGGAATGTGCAGTCCTTTAATAGAGGCACACAAAACATTGAGCATTTGATAAGGTTTTGCATTGTTTATGTAATTTAAATGAGGACCTGAGATGACATTTTCCCAGAGACTTATTTTTTAATATACAGTTCCTATAAACAGTTGTATATAGGGGCATGTATAATGTGTATAAATTGTGTATAATGAGTATCAATTATGCACACAGATGCAGATATATTGTTATGAAGCCCATCATAGCTCTATTGATGCAGCCCTGATGAATGGAGGAAAAATTACGGCTCTTGCTATATTGATCGAGGTGAGTGCTAATGATTGTTTATCTGTCTGTTTGTGTGTGTGTGTGTGTGTGTGTGTGTGTGTGAGAGAGAGAGAGAGAGAGAGAATATTTGAAGACTACAATATCATTGTGCTCTTAAGTAACTGGCAGTGATTTTGCTACCATTCCTGTGGTAAATGGGGTTTGAATATTATGTAATTTAACTGTAAAGCATATAAACAGTCTGTTATACTGTAACACCACTAAGTTTCTAAAATCTGAGTTTTTCAAAAACATAGTCCGCTGCCACATTAGTTTCAATGTCACATTGTGTGTAGAAAAGTACAAAAACTGCATTCATGTTGTTTGTGATTTTAAAAACACTTAATATAGCAATACATTAATCTGTCAGTGTTTTAGCCAAATTTATAATTTCATTAACCATGAACTTCTCAGAGTCAGTTTTTCTTCCTTTAAGACATGCATACAAGACATAATGCAGTCATACACAACATGACTGAAAACACTAAATTAAAAAGTAAAAAAGAATGGTCATAGTTTTGTTGGTTAAGTTAGAAATAGAGTAAAGATGTACACACTTCAGCTTTCAGTGGTTTATTCTTATTTTGAGCTCATTTTCATGGCTTCGAAGTTGTGGGTCAATACAGTGGTACAATAGGTCTAATACATTAAAGCTATATACAGTCAGTATCCATTTTATCCATTTTTATTTTATCTATTTTTGGTTTTATTTGCCTTTGTGTTAAATAAAAAAGTTCAAATTTAGAAGCTCTCATTTTGGCCTCAGTACTGTAAGCCAGTTGATATTAAAGACTTGCTGACAACACCTTCTTCTCCCCACAGTTTAGCCTGAGGAGTGGACTGCAGATTGGGTGGAGATGGAGAGGAATAGACTTGTCATTAGAATAGTCATTAGACTTGCACAACTCTGTTACTCATGTGGGAAAATAGCATCCAGGCATCTGTGGTCTCTGGTTTCTCAGTAGCCTCTGTTCTATGTATTTTCTTATAAGCATGAGAGCATGGCCTGTATGAACATGCTACCTCTGTGGAGGAACTAGATGGTTTAGAACACACATGGCATCTCTTGGGGTATGGAGTATGCCTGTGTGAACATGTGTAGTTTGCCTGGAGAGTATACATGTTGATGAGTGTTGAGCTTGTGTAAAGATCATAATGATGGTCATCATGATGTGTTTGATAGATGTGAGATGATTAGAGAAGGTTGTTTGTTTTCCTATAAGAAAAGGTTTAGAAAAGTGATTAATGGACGGTTGCATTTTTTTGTCTTGCTGATTACTGTTGATGCTGAGGGTAATGAGACCCAGCAGTCTGAGCTAAAGTTAACAGTGGGTTTCAGAGGCAGCACACAGTAACGTGCATCCTATAGAGAAATACTGTACAGCAAAATTGAGACTGCTGTCCTTAAGTATTGATAGTATACTGTGGCCCCCAAAAATATTTGGACATTTGACACTTAATAATGGTTCAAGTTTGTTGTGTAAGGAAACAAACCAGGTGCCATTTATTTTAAACAGAACATTCCAAGACTGTAATTAACCTTTTCACAAACTAATCTTTCAAATGGTAGCTGGTATGTTTCAGGTCATTATAGTTATGCAATTTTTTTTGCAGACTTCTACAGGTTTGCATCGAAAATTACTTTGAACTCTTTTGAGTTCAAAGGAACTCTTCATAATTCCATCAATAATTACAAACCCACCAACACCACTGTAAAACAAACAGCCAAAGACTTTAACATTTTCACTTCTGTGCTTTACAGCAGTCTGGTTAAAATTCTTCTTCAGGCTTTTTCAACATAGAGTCTACCATTAATTTGATGTTGTGCTAAAGGATTCTAAAACTACTATTATTTTCTTAAATATCTCAAAAGAATCAAAAAAGCCAAAAGGGTAACCAACCCCTTAAAGTTCACCAGTGACTAAGTGGTTTAAGTGGCCAAATAGTTTTTAGGGCCGCTGTATATCACTGGTATAAGAAAACCTTTTGAAATCAGCTATAAAGTTTTGATATGGCAGCAGCAGTTTGGTATTATTATAACTGAATTTAGAACATTTTTTGCACAGTTTGTATTGTTTGCCCATGTTTTTATAAAAAAGCTCAATTTTGAGTCTTCTTTTTTGGCCTCTAGTTTAAGACACTTGTAAGCCAGCTGGTGTAAGATGAGAAAAAAAAATTATGTTCCGAGGTCTTGATATGACAGAGACAATATGATGTTACTGTATTATATAAAACATTTTGAAGTGTCTTATCTCCCTCTCTCACAGACAAGTGTTGAGGATAATGAAAACTATGCAGCCATCATTGATGCAGTCAACAGTGTCAGCAGACATGGTATGTACATTTTAACTTAAAATGATGTTGTGGTACTTAATGGAGCCTCAAATGTGCAGTCCTGGGAAATAAAAGATGAGCTAACATTGTCAAATGTATTGAAGCGTAACTTCCCTCATGCTTAGATCAGCCAAATCCTCAGAAGCCTCATTATGTTGGCTAGGGAGATCATTCAGAAGCCACATCATATATACCATGACCTTCATCTCATGTGATCTGCTACTCATCAAACAATACTCCACCATGAATTATGTACTTAGGAAAAATGACACCAAGCGATTATGTGCCTTCTTTTATTCAGGGAAGACTGGCAGTATATCTCCATTTACCCTGCAAGGCCTCCTGCCCAACTCCACTGAGAAGTACTTCATCTATAACGGATCTCTCACCTCCCCTCCCTGCTCTGAGACCGTAGAGTGGATTGTGTTTAAGAATACTGTGGCCATCTCTGAGGCACAGGTGAGCACAACACACTTCACTAATAGGGTTTTCTCAATGTCACATATTTCCCACAATAGTAGAATGTAAGGATTTAGGGCCACTGCAGCAAACCCAGGATGACCGATGAGGCAGTGTAGGACCCCAATCTGGTCACATCTATGAACAACCTGTTTGGTACAATATAGTCTCCCTATTATACTTCTGTGCTGGCAACTTGCTTAAAGCTAGGTTGTGATTCTAATGCTAGACAATGCTAGATAATGGCTACAAAGGTTGGATTAGCTTTTTTTCTGCATTAACCTTTAACATACCTTGTCCACATACCTAATGTAAATGTGCTCAACAAGTTACAGATTTTTACAGTGGCCACAAGTGCACCTGTATAGAAGGAAATGATACCCTAGTGGCCTAATAGAAGTATGCTTTTCATAGTGTGAATTAAACTGAATGAGACTAAAAAATCCGCTTTATTCATTCAGGAATTCAGTGCATCTAAGAAACAGGCCTTGGGTTTTATCGAATATGGATCTTGCTAAACAGATAATGTGGTAGTGGAGAAAAATCGTCAAACTCGTGAAACCTCTCAGTTGCAGAAGTGCTTTTTGAGTCTGTCACTCTACATATTTTCTGGTAGCTAACGTTAGCTTTAAAAACACATCAGCTCAGGCTGCTTGGGTGAGCACAAAACCTATTGTGAGAACTGTGTAATGCTTTAAGGCACCATCTCACTCTAGCTAGATATAAGAAGCTAGCTTGGTATTCCAGGTATGAACGTAATGGCAGAGGCTTACTCATTGGCAAGAACTAAAAGAGATAAAATGACATGGTTTTTCTTCTGATGTTCTTTTCTGGTGTTGTGCCAAACTCCATCTCGCTGGCAGAATCTGATTCCCCTTCAGGTGCACATGCATCATGCAGGCATAGGGACGCTACAGATTACGCTCGCGATTTCAGTTATTTACACATAATCAAATTGCGAGTGTAATATCTAGAATCCATATGTCTCTGTGACGCATGTGCACAGAAAGGTGAGTTGGATGTCTTCAGCTTTTCTTAAAGCATGATTTGTATTTATGACAGTGGTGTAAAAGTGAAAAAACACTCTGCAACTGTAGGGGGACTCCAAGACCAAAAAATACGAGTTCTTGCATAATGCTGCTTTAATGACTGTTTTGACTAGAAATTAAATAAATGATGGTTAGTCTTTAGAATTTTGCACAGTACTATGCAGTTCTTTTAAGAATGCATTAAAAAATGACCTTTACCATTGGGTAACAGTTTCAACATGCCAGATCAACAGATAACATTGTAGATTTACCTTACCTTATATATATACATTATACTGTGAAGATATACATTGATTGTATGTTTTGTAGATTTTTTGCATAAGTATGTGTGTCTGTGGGTGTATGTTTGTGTGTTAATGAGCGAGTGTTTGTTATGTGTTAGTCAGCCTTTAAAACGTCCGCGTTATGAAGCCAGTAATTTTGATTCACCTGCTGACAGTTTGACAGGCTCTTGTTTATGTGGAAACTGCCTTGTGAACCTGTTTTTTTGGCCAACAGTTCATGTCCCCTTTCAAAGCAATTTATTACTATTACTAAAATACATAGTAAAAACCATAAAAGCTGCAGGTTATACTTCAGTTGTGTGCCTTGATTATAAGCTAAATATTTATTGCAAGTCAGATGATCAGATAATGCATAACGTTTACTTTTCATAGACATGTTGTTGTAATGAATTAATTTATCCATTTTTTCCTGATTCTTTTTTTCAAATGTTTGAAAAAACCTTCACACTGTAACTCTCTGTATGGCAACTGATTCACTGGCTTTCAGACAACATAAAAGCTACTGTGTTTGAACCTTTTTGTTTGAAACAGTTAACGTGACATCAGCGTGTCTAACATTCAAAAGCACACTGTCATTAAGCCGGAATGGGAGTAAGCGAGGGTAAGGTTACCCACATCAAAAGGGTGTGAATACTTAAAGACTTTTTCTTCTGTTTGTCATTTAGACCTTAGGCTATTCCCCTTAAGTAAGTTACACGTAGACACAGGGTGTTGTTGAATGAGATGATTGCTGAATGCCTGAAAGCTTTAGGAAGAAGAAAGGCAAATACAGGTGGTCTGGCTCATTCAAAACTAACACAGTAGCACACAATGTCACAGACTTTGTCTCCAGCACATTAGCTCCAGAGCAGACTGGAAGTCTGAGTACAATGGACAATGTTCTTGATGCATGTTATGAATTAGGAAAAGTCAATGCTTAAACAGGTCAAGTCAAGCAGGGCCTATTTTAAACACACAGCTTTCACCTTATTTTCTGTTTATCCTTTTTGGTACTTTTGTTGACAATTTGTCATGTACTTTTTAAACACAAAAGTACTCAAATGGTTGTGAAATCCTAGATCCAAACATGTTAATATTAAAAAATACCTTTGCCTCCTAAAAGGTCAGGTGGAGTAATACACCAACAGCATTGTTTATGAATTGTAGTATACACTGTGGAAAATGGCCCCAAACCATTTAACCATTTTACTAGTTCAGGAAAAAATGCTAACCCCCAACCTCAAATATAGTCAGTCAACCAACATATGTTTGGTATCTTTAGTTTTATACTGGAGCTGCAAGGCTAAAGTGGCTTCCAAGTAATGCATGTTTATAGCTTACATGCACTGTGCAAACTGTGAGCCTAAATCGTAACACACTTACCTCAAGCAATGTCAAGTTGTTAAGTAATCTCAAACAGACTTATGTGGTTTCTGCCATTGTATGACATACTGTTAGCTATAAAACCAGAAAACATAAGTTGCAGCACCAAAAACAGCACTAAGCCATCTTGAAATCTGAATTTTGAATTTTGTCATTGTATTACATTTTTAGATGTGCAACATGCAGTACTATGGAAATGTCAGAGACCACCAGGAGATATTTCTGAAGAGATATAAGATAAGGAACACACATAAAAATTAAAAGTCAAAGGAAAATAAGCTAAAAAAAAAAAAAAAAAAATTATTAAAAGATACAGAGAAAATGGAACATCTAACAAGACCTGGCAGACCACCAAAACTGTGACTATCAGGTAAATTGTGGTTAAACCTAGGATTTTTGAGAATATTAAGCACAGCTCTTGCTTCAGATCTGAAAAAATCTACTGGTATTTCTGTCCATCCTTCCACTGTGAGAAGACAACTCAGTGCTATGCATCTAAAATATGTATCTGGAAATAAATGAGAAGAAAATTTGTCAATTAAGATGCTGCTGGAGTTCTCAGAACAGTTAATTGAGCACCCGATTCAAGACCTCAACATGACCAAATGTGTTTGCGATTACAGTTCAAAAACTGAACTTTATAGGTGTTTTAGAATGTTCTTTGAAAACCTGAAAGCAGGTCAAAAAAAAAGTAAGCTTTAATAAAAGCAGAGTTGATACACTAAATTCTAACAATGTAGATTTTATGTTTAGTTATTGAGGTATTTGAGTTACTTTCAGTTTTGACTGCAAGTTAAATATAGTGCAGAGTAATCTCTACTTCTGCACAGTACTTTATTGAACCATGTAGTTTGCACAATGCTAATTGGTCTGGTATAAGCTTTGATAACTTTTTAGCTCCAGTACAAGAAGCAAACGTCTGACACCAAACATGTCTTGACTTGTTGGCTACATTTGACACCTAAGACACTCCTTTTAAAACTGGTTAAATGGCAGATCAACTGTATTTGGCACTGCACAGCTGAAAAATCTTTATGTCCAACTTGTGATTCAAAGATGATTATTAAAGTTTCAGGCTTGCATTATGTTTCAAAATCTTTTGGTTCCAGGTGAGCTGTTTCTTGGTGGTTAGTTACTAGACCTCTACAGAAAGACTCTGCTAAAAGAAATCCTTTATAGAGACAATCTGTTGGTCGTACCTTGAGTTACTTTTATATATTAGACTTAAATGCCTATAACTAATGATACTTTCACAGAATTCGTCCGGTGTCTCATATGTCTTCTGAATAGTTCTAATTGTTCTGACTGTGTATGTCTTGCTGGTACAGTTGGAGATGTTCTGTGAGGTGATGACCATGCAGCAGGTTGGCTATGTGATGCTGATGGACTACCTCCAGAACAACTACAGAGAACAGCAGTCTCAGTTTATGGGTCAGGTCTTCTCTTCATACACCGGCACTGAAGAGCTCCTCACACCAAGTATGTACTGTTCCACTCATGCACGTACATGTTTTCAGTACATTTTACATTGGGCTCTTTATTTTATACAAACTTGACAGTTGAAAGTAAGTTATCTCCTAAGAACTGAGAATGAAAACGTGACACATTTAACACTTCCCAATTAATAAAGTTTCTATTTTCATAGTTAGTCTGTCCTTAAGGCTTTCAGCTTTTCTCTATGAACAGAATGAACTGTTTGACCTATTTTTAAGCAGTTGGCAACATTGTATCTTGACAATGTCTTGACCTTCTTACATTTCTCTTACACATTGATTGATTAAATAAGGTTCTTTAGAGTGCTGTATTTGTCATGTTTTTATTTTCATTAAATTACATTTTCAACAATTTCCACAAACTGAAAACATTATACTATTACCAGTAAACACATTCAGAGATTAACTTTTTCAGTGGAATAGATTGTTCAGTCACTAGTGCTCCAGTACAGTTTATGGGAAGAGCGTCCTATTAGCCTCATTGTAAGAATCAGTGTGTAGTTTGGGTTGTATTAGTATCCATGTTGTAGACTGGTCTCCCTTCAGTGTTTTCACACCAGAGAGAGGAAAAAAAACAGCTGTTAGCATAGCAGTGTCCTATTTTACACATGTCTGCTGCAGGACTCAGTGAAGCGTGGGTGACTCTTCACAAATGTCAAAAGAAAAGAACCTGTATTTAAATGGTGAACATGGTGAACTCAATGTGTTCTTCATCTCTTCTGTCAAACATGTGATGACTGTCTGGAAAAGTTACTTATGAAGTTCCTTAATAACAAAAACACTGCTTGCTTTTAACATGATGAAGTTGAAATGCTCTTCTAGAATGTGATTAGACTGTTAGATCTTTGAATAGTCATGCTAACAGGATATGTCGGCATAAATACATATGACCTAATTTCTGTACTGCAGTGTTTATGCAGTTTCTTTGCTTTATTTAGGGACATTTTTTCTCATTGTTGGATTTACTTTTGTGTATCAGTGAGTGAATGTGTCTGACTGTGCTGAACCAGTTTGTAGTCTTTTCAGTGTGCTCTATTGAGGCTGGGTCTTATAGTAGCATGAAGAAAGATAAAAACACTACAATCAGCAGTTGGCCTCAGTGTGCTATCTCTGTCTGTTAAAAACTAGACATCAAAAAGTCAACTATGGATTATTCAATTTTAAAATGTTTTGGGAGCAATGAGAAGCTCCCAACTTCAAGGTATAGTAGTAATAAACATGATTTAGTATTTTTAGAAATTGTCTTGTCAAATAACTATAAATTGCTATTTCATCAGTGAGATTCTATTTTCAAATGTAATGCATTCTGCAAATTAATGTAATTATAGGTTAATGCTCCATTTAAGCTTTTCTGATAATTTCTTAATTATAGAATCAGCTACAGCTCAGTTCATCTTCAAAGAATTCATATTTTTACAGTGTACTACATGCATATATCTGCATCAATGATTTTATATTATTGAACTAAATGTTTTTTATCTAAAGTTTTGAACAGTGATTCCAGACTTGTTTAGTTGTCACAGCTAGTTGCCCTGAGGCCTGTATAGGTTAGATTTGATTATTAATTAGATTAAGAATTTTAATTCTATGAAGTAGCCAAGATTTTATTTTAATACAGTCTTAAAATGCCAGTTTTTTTTTTTTTTACATGAAGGGTGTCTTTATTTGTGTGTTTAGGTTATTTGTATGTTTTTTTTTTTTTGTTTTTTTTTTACAATTTGCTAAACAGCTAGGACTTCTTTCAATAGTTTTGCGCTTTTAGTTTTCAATTAATTTTAGGATGAAGACCATTACACGAAACTTTCAAAGCGATTTATTGTGCAGCCACATTCTGCCCTCTGGTGTTGAAAGTGGATGTTACATCTACTAATCATCCCGTCTGTGTTTTTAGGTGTTTTAGGTGTTTTTAGGTGTTTTTGCATCAGTTATCAGAGTTTAGTAACCTCCACAGTTTAGTAAATATGTTAACAGCTTTAAAAGTAACAGAACAAATCAGCATTTTTGTTAGCGTAATTGGTGGATCAGTCTAATCTGCTTTAATCTGGTCCTATCAGTGTGTCTGAGTGCTGTTTTTTTGGAGGTTCTTAGTCTCAGACACTGAGCACAGATGGTGAAGAATGCCCCCACCCATGGTAAGGTCATCATGTGCTAGGACCAACAAAGAGTGAATGAGGGAAATGAATGAAAAACACATCCTGTTTGTATGAATCTGTTAAAATGACATTCTGCAGAATTTATATGCATGTAAAAAAATAATGTATTAATCACATTAAATTTGATGGATTTCAGTTCAAGACAGCTTTTAACCCAAGATCCATGTTATTTTTTATTTTAAAAATCCATAGAAAACACTGCAGCAAAACCAAAACAATGGGCAAATTTGTTTTTGCAATATAATTAATCTGTTATTGATTTTTAAATGATGTTGCTAAAAGTGTGTCTGTCTTTTGCAGTTTGTAGCTCTGAGCCAGAGAACGTGCAAGCATATCCGCACAACTACACAAGTCTTCTAGTAATCTGGGAAAGGCCACGGGCTGTATATGATGCGAGCATAGAGAAATACTCTGTCACCTACCAGCAGGCACGGGGAGATGACCAGCCTACACTTGAGTACCTCACTGATGGAGACCAAGATGTGGTAAATGAACTACACATGAACATTGTTTGAGACTCAACTGACTAAGCTCGGCTGCTTTTTAGCTGAATTTTAACTAATTGTCTTTAGACACTGTACAATTTAAGTAATTGCAGCAAGAAATATATGTTGTTCCTGTAGCTATTACACAAGAAAAGAAAATCAACTTTAAATTATTTAGGACAGGGTAAGATAGCTACTTTCCCACATTTAAACTCACTGTATACCTGTACACTTACGCATTCGTAGAATTATCTAGTTGCCCAATCATGTGGCAGCAGTGCAGTGCATAAACTCTTGCAGATATGGACCCGCATCTTCATGTAATGTTCACATCAACCATCAGAATGGGGTAACAAATGTGATCCCAGTGAATTTGGCCATGGCATGATTGTTGGTGCTGGATGGGTAAGTTTATAAATGCTGATCTTCTTGGATTTTCGCGCACAACAGTCTCTAGAGTTTACTCAGAATGGTGCAGTAAGGAAAAAACTTCCAGTGAGCATCAGTTTTGCAGACAGAAACACCTTATTGATGAGAGAGATCAACATGGCCAGACTGGACTGAGCTGACCAAAATGCTGCAGTAACTCAGATAACCACTCTGTACAATTGGGCTGACCAGAAAGGCAACTAAGAATGCTTAACATGTTGAATCTTGAGGTGGATGAGCTACAACAGCTGAAGACTATTTTAGGTTCCACTGTTGACCAAGAACAGAAAGCTGAGGCTGCAGTGGGCACAGGCTCACCGAAACTGGACAGTTAAAGACTGGTCTGATGAATCTTGATATCTGTTGAGACACACAGATGGTAGGGTCAGAATTGGTGCCAACAGCATGAATCCATGGATCCAACCTGCCTTGTGTCATCAGATGCTGGTCTAGGTGATGTAATGGTGTGGGAAATTATTCCTTTAGGGTTGTTAATATCAGTTAATCATTACTTGAATGCCACAACCTATTTCAGTATTGTTGTTGACCATGTACATCCTTTCATGCCACAATTCACCATCTTCTAATGGCTACCTCCAGCATGATAATGCAGCATGTCACAAAGCAAAAGTCATTTCAAACTGGTTTCATGAACATGACAGTGAGTTCAGTGTTCTTCAGTGGCTTTCTCAGTCAATGGATCTGAATCCAATAGAACATCTTAGAGATGTGGTAGACCTAATTATTGAGTCGGATATGTGATGTTAATATGTAAAGACATATGACATATTCAAAAAAACTGCAGCAAAATCTGACCTGACACCTCTGACTTATTATTTCAGGGTTTACAGGGTATTTTGCGACAGCACACAGACACCATATTTTAGCCTGTTTTGTTTCTCCTGACTCAGTAATGCTACTTCTTTCAACTTTAATAAAAAATCTTGCATGGTGCATCTTTTATATTAAGCTTATTTCAGTGTTTGGAGGACAATATACTTTCTTCACTCATGCAATAATAACAGCACTATTGCTCAGTGATAAAGCAGATAATACATAGACCTGCTATACTTTTATGTCCCCCACCTTTTTACAGGGAGCCATCATCCAGGACCTGGCAGCTAACACTAGCTACATGGTGCAGGTGGTGGCCGTGTGCAATAATGGTCTTTATGGCCGCACAAGTGAGCAGCTGATAGTGGACATGCCCGTGAATGACCCTGGTAAGACCACTCGCGCCCGCCGTCCTCGTCTTCGTGGAAACTGAGTTGTCATACTTTTAGTTTTGTAACACTGAAAACTAGGTATAGCCACAATATTCAGATGCTTCATACTGTAGGTTGATCCTTTGCAAACCAGTTCCTTGTGTAGATAATGGCATGGTGTTTGGAAAGACCAGTGCTAGTTAGCATGGTGAATAAAGTACAGTCACTCATATTTTAAATGTGTCTCACTTGGATGACATAGCCACAGAGGTGCACTGTATTTTGTTGCAGGCAGGCTTATATAGGTTTTTATTAACAACATCCATTATTACAACAAATTCCTGTGTGTCAGTGTGTATCTATAGAATAAGAATCTGAGAATTTAAGAATTTACTTTTCACTTGTAGACAAGTTTCAGTTTAATAAAATAGGACCAAGTCCTTTTAAAATTTGTGGAAATTACCACTGAGATTAAATTGCACTAATTGTTCAGTAGCTACTCAAATGCATAGTAAATCACCACTGTCAAGCTAATTATGTGCCATGATTTCAGAAAACTACTAGACTTGTTTATTTTCTCTTCATTTTGAAGGAGGACGCCCTCTGCTGATTTTTATTAGTCCTGAATTTTTTTGGTCAAGTGTCAAACAAAGCTTTCTTCTTGATAAAAATGTCTTTGACATCTTTGTCCCTTTCCCTTGATATCTCGTTCATCTGCTTTTGTTCCTCCTCTATGTGCTTTCCAACTGCTCTTCTTTTTGAACAATAACCTTAATATTTCAAGTGCACATGCCAGTATACTGTATATTTCTTGGCCTCTTTCAAATTTTTATGTTTTTAATCAATTTGTAAATGCTTTTCAATGCTTTCTATACATTTTTACTCTTGAGAGACAACTTGACATTTTTCTCATAGTAGTATACTTGGTGTATATTTGTTAACTGAAATGTTGGGATTCTGTATTTTTGGTATTTATAATAAACTAACCTGTATTGCATAAAATCATTTGCATCATATGTCAATGTCTATGAATGTGTGTGTTCCTATTTCTAAAACTGTGCACACTTGGTATTCTGTGAAATAAGTGACTAAAAAGAATATTTTTGTCAGTGAAATATACCATCGCTGTTACACCTGCAAATCAGAGCAATCGTTTATGGTTCACTGTCTTTTTGTATTAGATCCACATTCAGCACGCCCTTTACGCATATTATACTGACCCTTAAAAAAACTTGCTTTACAAATTATTCTGGTGCCTGCATCATGACAATGCTGGAGTCATTTCTGCATTTTGTGTCATTGAGTTGCTCCCACCTGGCAGGTAAGATTCAGTTAGAGTCTACAATATCTCTGCTTGTGTGTGGGGAGCCACTCTGGTGCATGAGAGTGCCCGATATCCCCTGTGCTGTTGTTTTCTGTGGTCATTATAAACCTGACATCTGACCTGGACCTACTGTTTGTTTTGCTGTGTGACCTGAAATGCCTGACGTGCTGGTGTGGAGTACTTCCCCCTCCTTTTCTTCAGCAGACCTTCTTACCTACTGTTTGAACCAACATCAGCTATTCAGAGTTCTGCACAATGAAACTGACATATAAACTTTTACTGTGTGTCTTAGGCATTATAATCTGTGTCTAGGTTGTAGGTACATACACTCAATTTCATAATGCAACAATAAGAGGCTTAGTTGTCTGTTACTTTACATCTTTTGGCTGATGTGTGAGAGCTCTGTCCACACTCTCTTTTAATTTTTGTATTGTATTTTTGCCTTTCTTTCAGAAACAGACCCTGATCCTGATCCTTCTGAAATTGAAGAAGAGGTAACTATGAAAGTTCTTACTTAACATTGCTTTACATTATAAGCAATCTGATCATTTCCTTATCTAAATTAAGAATAGTAGCTTAATCTAACACTGACGAACTGCTACCTTATCTGTTTTTTCCTCTGTTTTTCTCACAGGAGGAGTATCAACCTAACCCTTTTTTGGTCAGACAGGACTTGAATCAGGCACCAATTCAAATCACTACGACCTGGCCCACATTTACTTCAGTAGACCCTCCTGTGCCTCCTGTCTTTGGTGTAACAACAACCATACCGTCCACTGGAACCACAGTGCAAAACACTCCCCCATCTTCCCACATGACCACTATCACAACTTTCATGACAGATTTAGTCACTTCTGAATCAGAATACAGTGGCAGCACGGCACTGACAAATGTACTCACTTCTGACTCACTTTACAGTGGCAGTACAGCACCAAGTATGACCTCAGAGAGTGAGGATGGCAGTTATAGTGTTGTAGGTCCTACAGTGGAAACAGTCACCCCTGATGCAGAATCTACATCATCCTCAGCTACAACTGAAGGGGAGGTCACTGTCTCAGATGGCTATGGGCAGAACATAGTTGCAGTTACTACAGTTGTGCCCCTCTCTGAAAGCCCTGCAACAGTAATCCCCTCCCTCCTCCCCCCGGAGGTCTCATTGCAGACTACAACTCCCAGCGTGTCTTTCCTAACCACTGCTGCCTTCAGTGCTGTCCTCTTGCAGACCACTCAGCCAATGTTCAAGGGTGAGAGCTCCCCCTCTGCACCTTCTGTATCTGACCCATTGCATGCCAGTCCTGTGTCACTCCCCTCCTCTAGTGCTATGTTGTATGAGTCTGCGTCCATCTCTGACTGGGATGCCCCATACTCTATCGCTATCCCAGTGGTGTCCGATGGGCAGCCATCTGTCACATCCTTCCCTTCCTACCCCACCCAGTCCTCCTCCAGTTATGTGTCTCGTTGGGCTGCGGAATCTGTCTCTAGTGGTGGTTGTGGTGATGATGATGGTGATGATGGTGACGTATTGTCTGGGTCGACTTCTAGTGCCCCCCTCTGTAGCAGTTCAGGTACTGTCCCTCTACAAACTTTGCCTGACTTGGTTGACTCTGTGCTCTCAGAGTCGTCTGAACAGACTCACCTCTCTAAGCCTCGCAGCACTGTCTCATCTCTGCAGCCTTCACTTGCCTTTTCTAGTGACTACTCTTTGGTGACAGATGTTTCTGACTTTAGCACTTTACTCTCAGGTACCACTGGAAACTCTGGCATACTAGTGGAGCTGGCAAAGTCTTCTTCAGTAGCTCTAGCTATCAGCCAAGATCACGATGGCCCTTGCATTCACTGTCTCAGTTCCACCTCTCTGCATGCCTCTCCTCTCTTCTTGAAGCCTTCATCTACTTGGGAACACCTTTCAGGTGACCTGTCTAGCCTGGTAGATCTCCATTTATTTCTGTCTTCTTCCACTATGGGGACTTCCACATTATGCAGTGCAGTAGACTGGGACATCTATGCTGGGGCTCCTCTGTCTTCTGCCGAGCCTTCTAGTGACCTACACTTCTCTATTACAGCAACTGGTGGCACCATAATCAGTGAAAGTGTCTCTACTTCTTTGGAACCTACCACTTTGTGGCCTAACTCCAGTCCAGAGACTGTTTCCTCCATGCCCACCCACTCTGCTGAAGGTCCTGTGGACAGCAGTGCCTCAGGCTGGGTGGTGGACCAGGACTGGGGCCAGACTTCAGGATCTGGAGACTGGAGTTCTGCTCCTTCCACATTATCTGCGGTCCCCACTGAAGCCCTACCTGAGGAGCTAGAGGAGGTGCACTCCTCATCCTTCTACTTTGAGAACGAGAGCGTGATGGAAAGCGAGTCAAAAACAAGCATCATTGCTGTCCACCCCAGCCCACCCTGGGCTCTCGGAGGTGTGGAGGAAGAGAGTGGCTCAGGCGAGAACCTTACGGATAATGAGACGTCTTCAGATTTTAGTATCCCAGAGCGAGGGGACAAAGACTCAGAGGAAGAGCTGGTGGCAGGTAAAACTTCACACTGCTGCCGTCATCTCTGCTCCTCAAGAGGCTCCATTGGAGCCAGTTGGATTAGAATCAACTTTCTTCCTAATTTCTGAAGAAATGAAATCTCTTCTAGCCAAAAGGATGACTAATAACCCATAAGTGTCTGTGCCTCCAAACCAAAATTTCCCATCAAAAGCATTCTATGTAACATAATAGCACATGCCAGGGAAGTTTTGGAGGGTTTGATAGTGTTGGCATCATCTAACAATATTACAACTAATGACATGATCTCTGTAATTGTTTCGCTCTATCTTCAGTCTAACGCTCTAGCCATCTAAACCTAAGAGTCCCACAGCCATCATCACACTGCTTGCGTTAATCCCTAACCCTCTGTGTTGGTCTGTGTGCTTTCCTTCTACAATATCCACAAGCATGCACTTCTAGATGCTGATGTCATAAAACCAGAAAGGCTTGACTGATATGTGTTTTAAAAAGCTGGATGGTAAAACTAGTGTTAATCTTCTGAGGTTTTGCAACAGATATGAGCTCAAATTTCTCAGTGTTAAATTGACCCTTTATGTTACTTCCACATCTTGTTAATCACTCATAACAGTCATAACCGTGTTCACCTCTAGGTTTTCTCTCACTCTAGTGGCTTGTTATATGTACCTGGCCTACCAAGCTTTGTCCAATAGAGGGTAGCAGAGATCCTGCTCTGGCACCTCAATATGTGACAGCTGGTGCCATTGTATTTGGGTTGTACTGACAGGGCCATATCATTCTTAGGTTAGTTCCTAATCTCTCAAAAGTCTGTCTGCTATAAATCATGACCTGTGAACTAGCCAGCCTCATAATGCAGGATTTTCTGTAAACTGTATCCTAATGTGAGAGATTAAGCATATAATTATGGGAATTTTATGGACAGCAGGCATATTGCAAGAGATTAATATGAATATAATATTCTGAGACACTAAGAGTTGGACACTACATTTGAAATGTAAATTACACTTGAAGGAACAAAAGAACTCACAAAAGAAAACAAGTTGTTTTGAGGGAGCTTTAAGCAATGAAACTAATAAACTCTCAGACCCTGTTCACACTTGGCATTAATATGCAACCTGGATGATCTGGTCTTAAGTGGACAACGCTAAGTGCAGTGGGGACGGGGTACAATGTGTCTTGGAGACACATTGTGGTCCAATCACTGAAACCAATCACTGAAACCACCTTCAAAAGTGGATGCATATGATCATAAGATTTACACTGTGAATGCTACCTTAATCAGCAGCATCATAACAGCAGAGACAAAAGCAGCTGAGTAGATTCATTTTTCATCTCCTCTGTTGTTTGTTTGCATTAGCATTAGCAGTTCATGTGGTCTAGATATTTGTAACGACACTTTCATTTACATGACAATGGACTCACAGTACTTTTTTGTCTGACAATAAATGCACCAAGAATCTACTCACTTTCTCCAGTCACAAAATCTGACCACTGGAGACGTGTTCAAGATACAGGGAAATGCCAGGTGTAAATGGCTACACGTCTCATTGTCCACTTATGATCAGATCGCCAACGGATGCTAACAACAAGTGTGAACAAAGCCTTAGAGCATTCTACAACACCAGGCATGTTTTTTTGCTTTAGTTTTAATCGCATCTCAATGGGAAGATCATGCTTGCTCCATACAGATGCATGCTTATTTTTGTGTCATCGTCATCATCATTAAACACTGAAGAATCGCTAACTTCCCTTTTATCTATGGTTTTATATTATACTAGTATACATTGCAGTGAGGGAGAGATTTTTAAATCAAGAGGTTATTTTGCTTAAGCTAAGAGGTAAGTCGGATTTCTTGGCTTATTCTTTTAATTTAAACCTAATCCTGTCTTCCACTGGTTTGCAAACGACAATGCCATAGTATGAACAAGTAAGCTCTATTTTGCCTGTAAGTGGTTTGAAAGTATTTTGCCATTGAGCTTTTTTGGTCTGATAGTAAACTGTGTGCATTAACTATAAAAAAATAGATATTCAGTGCTGTGCAAAAGTCAGAGACTAGCCTTCATTTATTTCCTTTCCAATCAAAATTACCATTTAGTGCACATTATATGTTTTTCAGCATCAGGAAAAGGCAGAAAACATATATTTAACAGAAAATTACACAAAAGCCTCAACAAATAAATATAATATCTTTTTGTCAGTATTTGTTTTGTCAACTCTTAGCCTTTATTGCAGCTTCCATTCTTTTCAGGAGACTTGCTTCTTTTTGTAAAGAAATCTGCAGGGATATTTTTCCACACTTCCAAAGTTCAGTCTTAGAAGTTGGTTGCATTTTCTGCTTCTCAAAATCCAAGTAATCTCAGCCACTTAGTGATGTTGAGATCTGGACATTGGTGTGGTCAGTCCATTGTTCTAAGAACACCAGCAGCTGCACATCCTTTCAGACCGTGTTGAGTTCCCTTCTCGCAGTGGAAGCATGGACCAAAACAGCTGTGGATTTTTTCAGATCTGAAACAGATTCTGAAGCTTGATTTTCTCTCAAAGATGAAAGATTTATACGCTGATGGTGACCGTTTTGAAGGTCTACAAGGTCTTGCACAGTTGTTAGAGGTCACATTTTCTTTGTGTCCTATAATACATTTTTGAACTGCTGTTTATTATTATTATTATTTTTCCCCTGAAAAATGAATAGCATGCATTTTTTCTGGAAAGAATTCAATAAATAAAGGGTGATCTCTGACTTTTGCATAGTGCATGTAAATTCTTTTTAATTTAATCTTTTTTAAATGAGTGATGAGTGTTGTTTCATGTGCCTCCCCAACACAGCCATATGACTGCAATTGGAGTATGTTATGCTGTAACATAAATCAGTGCTCTCATATCAGCATTTCTCTTGCTTGTAGATGCCAGTAACAGTAGTCATGAGTCACGCGTGGGTCTGGTAGGCAGCGTGGAGCGTCAGAGGAAAGCTGTGGTTCCTCTGGCTGTTGTTTCTACCCTCACTTTCCTGTGTCTTATAATACTGATTGGCATTCTCATCTATTGGAGGTGAGTTCCATACACTGTGCTGTAAGCTTATTTTTATTTTTCACATACTGCATTCTGTGGACTGCATCGTTAAACTCAAACTAAATAAAAAATACAGCATTTTCAGAAGTAACATTAATTAAATTTTAGAAAAAACCTTTTTGAATTTTTAAAAATTGCTCCCCAGATGTAAGAAGTAGATTCGGCACACAGTATGGTTGGTCTGACATTCTATGACAACAAAAACAATTTCCCCAGAGACTGCTGTTGATGATGCACCTCATATTGTTATTAATCCCTAATCATAAGAGTTGTGTGTTAGGGAGGGTTTGAAAGGGGTGGAATGGAGATTCTTGTTTACAGAGGATGATGGTTTAATCTCTTTGACCCATCCTCAGTCCTGCTCCACCCTATTCACCAGTCAGAGATGCAAAAGACAAGTCACTCTGTTTGAATGATTGTATTCAATATAATCAATATTATATATATCAATATATATATCAATATTATATTGGATGATTGATTGTGTATAAATGTTTGTTTTCAGACACTTTTAGGACAAACATGCCCTGTCTTTGTAAAATAATTAGAGAAAAACAGCTAATCTTCCTTATAAGGACCAGCATATGTCCCCATTTTATGGGGGGGTGGCAAAACCATTTTGTCACTTATTTCTTCCTTTTTCCTCATTTTGTTACACAATGACTTGCAGGCTGCCTTTTACATTGTATGAATGTATCACAAATTATTATTACATATATAACATACAATACAGTAAAATTAAATACCCTTTTCACTTATTTTTAATAAGGGTAGCCTTTCAGAGTTTTGTTATAAAAGCAGTCATTTTTTATGGTTGCTGAAGTTTCAAAAATTACATTCTGTATTATTTATAGTTACCTATAAATCATGTGGGATATATGAGTGTGTGGCCCCAGGCCCTGACATTGTACACAAACAAATTTATATGTGCTTTTGACCAACACCCAGAAGTATTTGTTTTACAGGGCATAAGAAGACCATATATGCATATGACTAAAACTGTGAACCTTTAGCAAGGTGGTGTTAAGGTTTTAACCCTAACAAACTGAGAGGAACACGTTAAACAGACTTTTTTTCCTCTAATAATTTTTTCAACTGTGAAATAAGCAACTTTTGCAATCCCATCAAGTACATGACTGTGCTGTGTAAACAGTTCAAGCGCATAAGGCTGTACATTTCTCATCCTGCCAGGGCTCTCGGCTCATCTGTGTGTTCCTCATGCTTGACTTATGTTATTACACTGTAGGGATTGGGCCAGATTAAGTCACTAATCTTGAAGCGGGTGATTAAGTCTCTGAGATTCTGATCTGTTGTTTGCGGCCCCACGCCGGAGCGCAGGAGCAGTAGAGCCAGTGCTGAAGAAAGGGCCCGCGCTTGATTATGTCTGACAAGACCAGAGTTGTGTTGGCGTCTTGTCTGCACAGCAGTGGGTGGTGGAATTGCAGTAATACAGGGCATGTTCCACTGCGTGTTCCTCCGCACTTACATGGTGCTCATTTGGGTAGCGCACAGCTGCGCACTTGAGGCCTTCAGGACATCTTCAACTGTTAGTGATTAATCTGTGGAGACATTATTGTGATGTGTTGTTGCCTCTAATCCCTTCCAAGAAGTTGCTGTTATGGACTAACCCAAGTCCAGGTTAATCAGAATATCTTTGGGGCGATCCTGTTAAAGACTGGTTGCAGATTAGATTGAACATCTTTTTCTCTGTGTTTTAATGCTTAGAATTCATTCTCAAACATAAGGAGATGTGTTTTTTTGCATTTTGTTATTTTCAAATTTGAAAATAACAAAAAACAAAAAACAGCCTCTTCGTGGAATAACTTCTTTGGATGAATGCGCAAGAATGTGTAGCACACAGTTTTAAAAATCTTGTAGAATCACAGCTCTCCAATTTTGCTGTTTTTAGCTTGATAGAGAATATTTGTATTTGTAGTAAACCATTTCTTTCTGCTGTTGCTTCCATTTGTCAGTGAATCCTTTGAAGAGCACACCTTTTGAGTGTTTTTTTTTTATTTATACTATCTCTCCAGTTTTCTAAGTTTAGTAACATTTTGCAAAACATCTGTTTCTGTGTCCATATGCCTGTCTACTGTTAGCTTAAATTTGAAGTAATGTAGGGTGTAAGCTTTTACATGGGAGTGACTTTTTCCCTCTACAGGAAGTGCTTTCAGACTGCTCATTTCTACATAGAGGACTGCACTTCCCCCAGAGTCATATCTACCTCTCCTGCTCATCTCTTGAGTCGCACAGGTAAATCACACCTGTTGCAATGGAAAATGCAAAACAAGCTTGACGTGCTTTTTTTTTTCCCCAAATTGTTTTTACTTGCTGTCAGCAGTGTAGTTATTGACCTCTACTCCAAACATGAGGATTTTTCTAAGTCTGTGCCATGATCAAAGCATTTTAAGCTACAAAGATAGTGGGCCTGGGCCTGTCTCACAAAGCACAATCAACAGAGTTCCTGAAGTTTCAGCTTCACAAAACCTAACGAATACAACCGCGGTTAACTCGTATTATGATGGTAACAGTGTTCTCTGTCAAACCAGAACAGACACTCAAGCTGTGATTAATTCTCTTGCATGTGTACATGAGAGCACGATGTTCATGATAAACAGCCAATAGTGTGAAACGTGAAGGGGAGGTGAGCCACATGGAAAAAGCAAGGAAAACCTACAACATACATACGTTGAAATTAAGGAACTTATAATGACATAAAGCATTGGTTTGGCACTGACCCTGTGTTACTGCTTATTGGAGTAATAATTGCTATGTGCTATTGTTATATATGTCATAGAATTTGTTTCCTCTCCTGAAAAGCAGTATTGTCCATGTTATTAAGGCCACAAATGTAACAGGAACAAAAGACCCCAAAAGGAAAGGACCTCCTTCAGAAGGCTTGTCCCTGATTGGTCCAAGAGCTGTGATCTGTAATCCTGCACATTATTGAAAGTGTCTTAACCTTTTCGTTTATTTGTTGGTTTAATGGGCTGTCGGTGAGGGACAAGAATAGCCTGAAAGACATTGTAAAAATTTGTTCAAAGATAATTGGAGTTCAACAGAGAGACCTGGTCTCCCTGTGGGAGAAACGAGTAGCTCAGAAAGCAAAAGGAATCATCACTCAGGGTGATCATGTTTTGTCCAGTGAATTTACGGTAATGCCGTCAGGTCGGCGTTATATCATGCCCTTCAGTAGAACAAATCGCTATTCCAAATCTTTTATTCCTTCTGCTATCAAGCTGTTAAATGTGGATAATAGTGTTTTTAAATGATAGTTATATAGTGTTTGTGTGTATATGTGTATATGTGTATATATGTATAGTTGTGTGTGTGTGGACGAGAAGGCTGCAAATGAATTGCCCTCTGGGGACTAATAAAGTACTGTGAACTGTGAACTGAACATAACCTCTCCTTTAGCAGGATAGGCATGCAGCAGAATTTGCCATGGTGTTGTAGCAAAGTAGAAATTGATCCACTGTTGTAAGACTGTTGATCCACTGTTGGGTTAGACTAAGCTAAAAGTTACCTGGCTAAGCAAGAAATTCTGCTTCATGAGTCAGTCCCCTAGGTAGACTGTCTTATTTGGAGATGCTAGTGCTCACCGATCCTAATCATGAGATCCACCTTCCTGCAGAATTTAACTCCAGTCCAAATCGAACTTATCTGTTCTGTCTAATTAAATGGATTGATGATGTGGATCAGTTGTTTTCCATCAGGGTGTCAGGGTTGAAAGTGAACTCTTCAGGAAGGTAGATCTCCAGGAGCAAGCTTGGTGACCACCAAGATATGCCATTAGAAAAGACTGGATGTATAAGAATGCATTTAGAAATTTACTAACATGGTGATGCTCTGACATGGTGCTCCATGTTTTTTTTAGTAAATGAATATTGTATGTTTTCTGCCTCTGATCCATGAGGTTTGGGGATGCTCTTTATTGTGGCTGTTTATCAGAATTATTAAATAATAATGACATTTATGAGCTGATTTCTCTCCACCCTTGCAGATGAGCATGAGCCTCTTTCAGTGAAGCAGTTTGTAAAACACGTCACAGAACTTCATAACAACAACTCCTTCTCCAGAGAGTTTGAGGTGCGTTCTCTGTAACCCACTTTTGCCTGTAACATCACATGCAGAGCATTGCAAACAACTGAATGCATGAATAAATTAGTTTAATGATCTGCTCCATCTTGGAAAAGATTGAGGCTAATTTGCAGATATCTCTGCTTAATTTGACTTCTTTTAGGCATCTGCATTTTAACCACAGCAGATGAGTGTTTTGAATACTGGAACAGTTTTTTCCTTTAACTTCACTCATGCAGTACAGACTGCTAAATACACTTTGCCCCTTTAGTTAGTTCAGGCCCACTTGCCCTGTCCATATTCAGTCATGTGTGATGTAAGTTGTAGATAACATTTTCAAAAGAGTAATTAAATCACTCGCGTGTTCTCGCTTGCTTTTGACTCTCATGCCAATATTCCACTCAGATGCACACAATAACACACTTGTACACAATTAGAGCTTAATTAGCATCAATCCGTGTCAAATTGCAACCACCCTCATTCCCGAGTTTCATTTATTTGCTTTTGATTAGATAATTAACAATGAATTAGGTATGCTTCCACTTGAAATAAACCGGATTCCGCAGGTTTCCTTGCAAATGAGTTTTAATAGTGATAAGCTGTGAGTTGTCTCTGGCACTCTTCATAACCTTAGTCATCTTATGTGCGGTTGCATGAGAATATTCTGAAGCATCTATATGAGCATTGTCATTATGAAGGATTCTATTATGACTGCAACCTTTTTTGGTGTTTGTCCTCTGCTCTTTTCCAATCTTACCTTGGTGACAGTGTATGGTTGCTGCATTTTGCGTAAAATGCATGTTTTGTGAGCAGCGCAAAGACAAAAAGTGTGCTTGGCCTCTCCACACCCTAGCAGCCTGTCTTCAACCCACATACCATTTTGAATGTCCTTAATTTCACTGACATATTGCCAGCAGTTTTCATGACTCAGCTGTTTAACAACCTTTTATATCTGATTAGAAATATCCTCTCAGATTTCTGACGTTTGTGCCAATGGTTTACATTAATGTGACCTCATTACTAAACAAGCCTCAAGAAGTAATCAGTAGCTAGCATTCCACTGTACATTGTCAAGTGGATATTAAGGACATTGGACAGAATCCCAGACTATTCTAGACTACTTTAAGATCCTTTTACTTATGCCAGCTCAGTCCCACACAGTGCATGAGGCATGAAAGTGTCCTGCCAGTGGCTTTTTGCTGTGTTCTGTCATTTGTTTTGTTTTTCACGTGTTTGTGCGTGTCACATAACTTCATCGCTGTGCTTTCTGCATTTTCACCCCCCTGATTAGATATTGAAAGAGTATTTTGAGGTAAGCCATATTTCCCATTTGATATCTTTGATCTGATTGCATTTAATATCTGTAGCATGCATTGTTTGTACCACTCATCCACCAGTGTGTACCTATTTTGGGAGAGACGGTGACTATGGTTTTAAACTCTCCTCACACAGAAATTCTGCAGTGGATACAGCCTTTATGTGTTTATTTGCAGGAGGTTCAGACATGCACTGTGGATCTGGGAACTACAACCGATAGCTCCAAACACCCAGACAACAAGAGCAAGAACCGATATGTCAACATTTTAGCCTGTATGTAACATTAAGACACAAAACAGCGCAATAACAATGCTTGTGAACATCATATCTCCTTATTTAATGAATTTGATATGTTTATATTGCTAGTAGGATTTCTAATAAAAAGGACTTCTAATAAATGTGCAAGGCCTGGTGGAAAAAATCCACCAGAGAAAATAAACAAAAGAACATTTGAAAAGAGTTTTCAGAACAATAGACTGCCCACATCAGATTCCTCAGGATCACCAAATTTGTTTTGGATGGTTTAGGTCATGTGAAGCACAAAATTCAACCAATTCTCAGACTAAATTGTGGAAAATGACCCTTATGAATTTCTTTAAAAATCTGAAACTCCTTCTCCTGAAGAAAATGGCAGCTCTGATAAAGTGTGAACGCACATGATCCTGAAAAAATGATATCATATTTAGCTGTTACAAGTTTCTGTGCAATTATTTGTAACAAAAAGTGTAACAAAATAAATGGAGGGGATCTGATCTTATATGTATATAGCTTTTCGCTGTCCTGCAAAACCCCACTATCTCTATTTTTTTTGCAAAATTTGAAAACACCATATAGACTTTACGTTGGGATAAAATTTATGGCAAACATGATATAACAGTAATAATGATAATATAGAGTAAATATTCTTACATGCCTACATGCTTTGTTTCAGATGACCACAGCCGAGTGCGCCTCTCATCCCAGTCTGACAAAGATGGAAAAAATGAAGGGGACTACATCAATGCCAACTATGTAGATGTGAGTATTTCTTCCTCTTCAGAGCTTCAAAATATTTGTTTTCCAGGCACATCATGACAGAAGCAAAAATGCTGTTATTCATTTACTTAGTGGAAGATAGGAAGACTGTTTTAATGCCAGGACATTTCTGCAAAGTAGAAGCTAAACTAACTAATGAAACTGTAATGTTTGAGTTAGTGTGAACCTGGGCTGTGGGCAGATTTCAACTCAGATATGTTAACATCTTAATCTGCAGAAAAGATGTTCTTATCTTACTAGTGTACATCTCTGACCTTCTATTCAATAAGATTACTAATTTTTAAGAAGCAGTTCAGTTCATCATGGAATCCCACATTTCCCCTCAGTTTTGTTGGAATATAGATAACAAAAATAATACTCCATTTTTTATTTATATGTTTGAGAATTTTATTTTGGCCAAAGAATGAGTGCACTGAGTTGCTACAATGATTTCATCTCTCCGTTTCTCTGTCTCCCCCTCTGTTTACCCCTCTCTCCTTTTCTCTTTTGCCCACACAGGGCTTTAATAAACCGCAAGCCTACATAGCAGCTCAGGGCCCTCTAAAGTCAAGCATAGTGGACTTCTGGAGGATGGTGTGGGAGCAGAATGTGGGAGTGATCGTCATGATCACAAACCTGGTGGAGAAAGGAAGAGTGAGCCATCTTGCACTTGTCTCTAAGCATTCCCACACACACTCAACATGTCAATATGTTCACCATACACAATCTGTTAAAGAGACACTCCAGCAGGAGTATTGGTTCAAGCAGTTCCTGTGCTAGACCATTTAAAAACATTAATAAGAGATTGGTTCCTGTTAGTAAATTAATATTTTCCATTTTGGTAATACTTATTTAAATGTTGCAGAAAAAATGTGACCAGTATTGGCCCTTGGAGAACCAAGAAGAGTATGGCTGTTTCCTTGTGACTGTTAAGAGTACCGAGGTTATGGCCTATTACACCCAGAGAACTTTCACCATAAGAAACACACATATAAAGAAGGTATGATAATGTACAATCATTTCCTTGTGTCATGAATTCTCATATCCTTTTCTATGGTTTAACCATACATAAAATGTTGTCATTGCCATTCATTGTTTTAATATTTTAAATTTTTTCCTGGTGAAGGGACTAATAGAAATCACTCATCTGTAATCACTTGTAATAAAATCTTGCTGTTACATAGATTCACTTTCATTGCTTTCTCTTTGTCCTGTGAAGTTACCGTTTTAGGAACACAAAAATTATCATGACGTCTGTATAAAGCTCACATGTTCCAACTCAAATTTTTACAAAAATGGACCTCAGAGTGTACCTGAGCCAAGACATAAAGTAAAAAACGTTATGCCAGTTTAATTTTATTAAAACTAAGAACCTTTTTTGGCTTCTTTTGTAAAGTTAGCATTTCGAGTTTTCTTCAGCAATGATGTAATGATGTTTTCTCTTTTTCATGATTTAAATTAGTTTTTTGTCTCACGTCCTCTCAGGGTTCTCAGAAGGGTCGTGCTAATGAGCGAACGGTAATGCAGTTCCACTACACACAGTGGCCAGACATGGGTGTGCCTGAATATGCACTGCCAGTGCTCTCGTTCATCCGCAGGTCATCCAGAGCTAGGACAGAAGATGTGGGGCCTGTGGTGGTGCACTGCAGGTAAGCCTTCTGTGAGGGTCTCACAGAGGCTCAGAAGCAGTCACTGTGGCTTTGTAGTTATGAGAGTGAGGAGTTATAGTGTGTGCCTACATACAGACCTTTTATAGTTTGAATGTTTAAACTCTTAAATACCAGATTGACGTTTTAACTGCAGAGAAAGAGAACAATCAACATTTATTTGGATTATGAAATTATGAGATAGCAAAAACGATTTAATCATCATATTTTAGGTGATGTTTTTATTGTAATTGTGTGTGTGTGTGTGTGCAGTGCTGGTGTGGGGCGAACAGGTACCTACATCGTGCTGGACAGTATGTTGAAGCAGATTAAAGAGCAGGCTTTGGTGAACATCATGGGCTTCCTCAAACACATCCGCACACAGAGGAACTACCTTGTGCAGACTGAGGTGAAGTAGAACTGTTCAGAGTCCAGTGTGCTAATACCAGCATACTGATATTTTTTGTTGCAGCTTTGATGCCTGACTTTACTTCATGATTTGATCAAACAAAGGCAGTTTGGTCAGTTGTGACATTTTTTACTTATTGTAGTTATACTGCCATTTTCTTGTTTAAAATTGCAAAATCAGTTACAGTCAGTAATAATGTGGTACAGTAATAATTACTGTATGTTTATCTACAACATACAAAATCTTTTTTCATTTTTCATGTGTCCTCCTACAATCAGTCACTGTTTTTTGATATCTTCCTGCTCTTCTGCAGGAACAGTACATCTTTATCCATGATACACTGGTGGAGGCCATTCTGAGTAAGGACACAGACGTGCCAACAAGCCACATCCATAGTTACGTTAATGACCTACTAACCACCGGACCCTCATGCAGGACTCGCCTAGAAAAGCAGTTCAAGGTATGAAGAAATATTGTGCAACAGATTACGTTTGTCTCCTTTGCCATTGTTCTTTATTCTTGATATTTTGAGTGCAGTGATGGTTATGCTTCATGCTTCTGCAGCTGGTGAGCCAGTCCAGTGCCAAGCAGTGTGATTACTCTACTGCTTTGAAAGAGTGCAACAGAGAGAAGAACAGGAGCTCCTCTTTGATACCTGGTGAGCTCCCAGAATTTCAGACATGTTCATAACATCAAATTTGAAAGTGTTGTAACTGTAGGGTTTGACGTTTAGCAAAAGTACTGTGTGGAGGTTTGTACCCAACCTTCCAGCTGGCCATAACTAGGACCAGGGGTGAACAGATATGAAAAAATGCACTGGCCATTAAGCCAATGAATCTTGTAGCCAAAATGTAAGAATTTTAGCCACAATAATAAAAACATGTTTATTATATGAAGAATTCTGTTCCAGAATTCTGTATATCTATTTGTAAAAATTTTGGAATTAATAGCTTTTTGAAAAGAATAACAGGTTACATATAATAGAAAACACATTTTTATTTCTCTATTAAAGGCAGTATTAATCATGATGTAGCACTGATATTTCTTGTTTGTGTTTAGCTCACTTCCAACAGTCACATGTTAAAAAAAATTTAAAAATTAAACTAAAAAGTTTACGTTAATCACAACATTGCTCCCCATCTGGTCCATCTTGACGTCAACTGCTTTATGTTATTTTATTACGTACTGTTCAGCTACTGCAGTGATTGCCTGCCGCTGTAACAGCAGCTTATTTAACACATTTTACTTAAGACCTTATTTCATAGAATGATATTTACAAACTTCAGTTGAAGGAAGAGCACCTGTGAAGGACCACCGCAGTCATCACACCATTGTGCACTATATTTCCAAAAGTATTCGCTCGTCTGCCTTCACACGCATATGAAACTGAGTGAGATCCCATTCTTAATCCATAAGGTTTAATATTATGCCAAGCCACCCTTTGCAGCTATAACAGCTTCAACTCTTCTGGAAAGGCTTTCCACAAGGTTGGGAGCATGGAATTGTCCAAAATCTCTTGGTCTGCTGAAGCATTAAATTTTCCTTTCACTGGAACTAAGGGGCTGAGCCCAACTCCTGAAAAACAAACCCACATCATAATCCCCCCTCCACCAAACTTTACACTTGGCACAATGCAGTCAGACAAGTACTGTTCTTCTGGCAACTGCCAAACCCACACTCATCTATCAGATTGCCAGACGGAGAAGCATGATTTGTCGCTCCAGAGAAGACGGCTCCACTGCTCTAGAGTTTAGTTCACCACTGCATTTGATGCGTTGCATTGCACTTGGTGATGTAAGGCTTGGATGCAGCTGCTCAGCCTTGGAAACTCATTCCATGAAGCTCTCATCACACTGTTCTTGAGCTAATCTGAAGGCCACATGAAGTTTGGAGGTCTGTAGCGATTGACTCCGCAGAAAGTTGGTGACCTCTGCGCACTATGCGCCTCACCATAGTTACACAGGTGGTGTCCTATCAAGGTACCATGCTGGAATTCACTGAGCTCCTGAGAGCGACCCATTCTTTCACAAACGTTTGTAGAAGCAGTCTGCAGGCAGAGGTGCTTGGTTTTATACACCTGTGGCCACAGAAGTGATTGGAATACCGGAATTCAGTGATTTGGATGCGTGAGTGAATACGTTTGGAAATATACTGTATTAGCAGTGCTTACAGCTAATGATTTTGGTCAAAATCTGATTTGATGCATTTAGTTCAGTGTCCGAACCATAAAATTAAAACTAAAAATCTCCAAGACAAGTGACCATTGGGGCCACAAGCTCTGCATTTTTAGTGACCAGAATAGGAAATGTATGAGCAGTAAGCAGTATTTTTGGCTATAGCTGTATAGCTAGATAAAAGCGACCTCTCAAAAATGTGTTAATTGAGCTTTTCTGCATGTTGTGAAAGCAGTCATATCATAACCAAGTATGGTGGTGCTTGATCTGTTTTAGTGGAGAGATCCCGAGTGTGTTTGTCAACATCAGCAGAGGAAACCTCAGACTACATCAACGCTTCTTATATTATGGTGAAACATTTATGGAACTTTGTGATTTTTAAAATTTTTCCTTAAATATTGATAGGCGCAGATTTTTTTTTTACCATCTACGTATTTACTCAATTTGTTTGGGGGGTGGCGGGTGTGGGGTTGTTGCAGGGTTATTGGCAGAGCAATGAGTATATCATTACCCAGAATCCTCTGCCCAGCACAGTGAAGGACTTCTGGAGGATGATTTGGGACCACAATGCCCAGGTTGTTGTGTCACTGTTACTGGTGGGTAGCCTGTTTCTGATATATGAATTTTTGATCTTCATGTCAAACAAACTTATTTTTCAAATATTCTTTGTTTAAAATTGAATTGTGTTGTATGTATATCTGCATGCTTCATATTGCTAATCCTTACAGTAGTAGTTTTAGTGTTGCTAGGGGTGTACTTTGTGTACTTCTGCTGCCGGTCCCAAGCCCGGTTAAATGGTGAGGGTTGCGTCAAGAAGGGCATCCGGCGTAAAACTTGTGCCAAAACTATCATGCGGATGATCACAAATATGATTGCCATACCGGATCAGTTGAGGCCCGGGTTAACCACGACCGCCTCCAGTACTGTTGACCAGCAGGGTGCCAGTGGAAAAATTGGACTACTGTAGGTCGAAGACCATCAAAGAGGAGAGGAGGAAGGCAGGTTAGAAGGCAGCGAGAGAGCAGGAAAGGCAGGAGTGTGGAGGTTAGAGTAGGGACTCTGAACATAGGGACAATGACTGGTAAAGGCAGAGAGCTTGCAGACATGATGGAGAGAATGAAGATAGATATTCTGTGTGTCCAGGAGACCAGATGGAAAGGAAGCAAGGCCAGGAACATTGGAGGTGGATTCAAACTGTTCTATCATGGTGTAGAGAGGAAGAGAAATGGAGTAGGGATAATCCTAAAGGAACAGCTTGTGAAAAGTGTTCTGGATGTAAAGAGAGTGTCAGACAGGATCATGAGCCTGAAGTTGGAGGTTGATGGTATAATTTTGAATGTGGTCAGTTCATATGCACCACAGGTTGGTTGTCAGTTAGAGGAGAAAGAGGAATTTTGGAGTAAGATGGATGAAGTGGTAGATGGTGTCCCTAGAGAGGAGAGATTAGTGATTGGTGCAGACTTCGATGGACATGTTGGTGAAGGGAACAGAGGGGATGAAGTGGTGCTGGGTATGTATGGTGTGAAAGACAGAAATGCGGAAGGTCAGATTTTTGTAGATTTTGCAAAGAGAATGGAAATGGCTGTGGTGAACACGTATTTTCAGAAGAGGGAAGAACACAGGGTGACATACAAGAGTGGAGGGAGGTGCACACAGGTGGATTATATCCTTAGCAGGAGATGCCACCTAAAGGAGATTGGAGATTGTAAAGTGGTGCCAGGGGAAAGTGTAGCAAGGCAGCATAGGGTGGTTGTCTGTAGAATGAGATTAGAAACAAAGAAGAGGAAGAGAGTGAAGACAGAGCCAAAGATTAGATTGTGGAAGCTGAAGGAGGAGGATGGTTGCAGGCAGTTCAGAGAAAAATTGCAACAAGCCCTTGGGGGCAGTGAGGAGCTACCTGAGGAATGGGAAACTACAGCTAAGGTGGTGAGAGAAACTGGCAAGAATGTGTTGGGTGTTTCGTCTGGTCAGAGGAAAGAAGACAAGGAAAGTTGGTGGTGGAATATGGAAGTCCAGGAGAGTATTCAGAAGTAGAAGGCAGCTAAGAAAAAGTGGGATAACCAGAGAGATGAAGGAAGTAGGCAGGAGTACTGTGAGGCTAGTCACAGAGCGAAATGAATGGTGGCAAAGGCAAAGGCTCAGGCCTATGATGAGCTGTATGAGAGGCTGGACAGTAAAGAAGGAGTAAAGGACTTGTATCGTGTGGCTAAACAGAGAGATAGAGCTAGAAAGGATGTACAGCAGGTTAGGCTGATAAAGGATAGAGAGGGAAATGTACTAGCGAGTGAACAGAGAGTGTTGAGTAGATGGAAGGAGTACTTTGAAAAACTAATGAATGAGGAAAACGAGGTGGAAAAGTGAAGATGCAAGGAGTAGAGGTCGTAAAGGTGGATGACTTCAAATATCTTGGGTCAACCATCCAGAGCAATGGACAGTGTAGAAAAGAGGTGAAGAAGAGGGTGCAGGCAGGATGGAGTGGGTGGAGATGGGTGTCAGGGCTGACGTGTGACAGAAGGATAGCAGCAAGAGTGAAAGGGAAGGTTTACAAGACAGTAGTGCGTCCTGCTATGATGTATGGTTTGGAGGTGGCGGAGATGAAGATGCTGAGATTTTCGTTGGGAGTGACAAGGATGGACAAGATTAGAAATGAGCAAATCAGAGGGACAGTAAAGGTGGAGCAGTTCGGAGATAAAGCCAGAGAGGCCAGGTTGAGATGGTTTGGACATGTGTTGAGGAGGAATAGTGGATACATTGGTCAAAGAATTTTGGAGATGGAGCTGCCCGGTAGAAGGAGAAGAGGTAGACCTCAGAGATGGTTTATGGATGTAGTGAAGGTGGACATGGAGATGGTTGGTGTAAAAGTAGAGGAGGCAGTGGATTGGGCAAGATGGAGGCAGATGATCCACTGTGACCCCTAAAGGGAGCAGCCGAAAGAAGAAGAAGTAAATAAGCCAGCGTTATTTTTCCAGTTCGGTTGCTAGCAGCACTCCTTGTGTTGGATGAGAAGTCTCACTTATTTCTCTCTCTCCTGGTCTTTCAGACAGAGGATACTGAGCCAATGATGTTCTGGCCCAAAAGAGATCAGCCAATCAGCTGTAAGATGTTCACAGTGTCTTTAAGAGGGGAGGAGCATATTTGTCTGTCTAATGAGGAGATGCTGGTTGTACAGGATTACATTCTAGAAGCTACTCAGGTAAGAATTTCCATAGGTTAGCTTTCCCTTACAATGATGTAATATTGTTCACAATTACTTCACAATAAGTTTCATTTACATTTTGTAATAAAGTACTGTGCAGATAATTAAAATGATAAAAAGATATAGAGGAAATGGGGCCTCCTAACAACAAGGCAAAACCTGCCAAACCCCCCAAAAAATGCATATCAAACAAAGAAGCTGTTGGTGTTTTTAGAACAATGGACTGACCACCTCAGAGTCGAGATCTCAACATTATTGTGGGATTTTACTTGGATTTTAAGAAGCAGGAAATAAAACGTCTATGACTAAACTTTGGAGGTGTGGAAAATATCCCAGATTTTTTTTCAAAGCGAGAACAAATCTCCTAAAAGAATTGAAGCTGTAATAATATGTGGACATACTAAATAAAAGAAAAAAACTTTTTTTTTTGTTGTTGAGGCTTCTGTATAACTTTCCATTAAATGCATGCTTTCTGCTTTTTCTGTTGCTGAAAAATGATTAGTAATAAATAGCCATTTTAATGTGAAGTTAAATGTCGATCTCAGTTTTCCACAGTACTATACACTGACAACATATTCCAATATGCACTGTAGTCTGTATATCAAAAAGTATCCAGATGCCCCTTTCAGTTAGCACTAAAATTAATACTCAAAGTAATGGAAATCACATGAGATTGCGTTCCCTGGAGTGATGGAGCACCATCAAACAACTTTGGGATGGGTTCAGGTGTCAGTTGTGATCTAGAACTAATCATCCAACATCAGCAGCCTGAGTAGGATCAGTAGATCAGGCTGAATGCAGTCAAATCCTCACAGCAGTGTTAGCAATCCTCACCAACATTAAAACGATTGTGGACACCTGCTCATTCAAGATTAAGAGTTTTAGTAGAGTCTATTAGTAGAGGTTCCCCATTGCTGCAGCCTTGACACTGTTGGGAAGGCCTTACACAAGATGTTGGAACATCACTTTGAGAATTTGATTGTATTCAACTGCAAGAAGCTGAAGAGTCACTCAGATTTACATTGGGCTGTCGGAGAACCTGTCACAGTGCATTTGAATATGTATGCAAATCCCTGTCATAGACTGGTGCCAAATACCTGTGGAGTTCATTTGCAGAAACACGGGGTTGCTGAAAAGACAACACCTTCCAATTATATGTTGGCAACTTATTCCAATATATTTCATTTTCATATGGATTGGACATACAGGATGTCTGCCATCCTTACATAAGAAAACTGAGCTGAACTCGGCACATCAAGTAGGACCTTCAGTTTCACTCTTGGTAATCTGGCTGTGGCAGTTACTTTAAAAGATGCACAATAAACATCTATATCTATATAATATACTGTACATCATGAAGCTATATGTTTGTTGTGGACTGTTTGAGGACTACATTAAATCAGTGTTTTTTTTTTAATATGCATGCATTGACTTGTTCCAAATAACTGTGGAACTGATTTAGAGAAATGCATGGCTGCTGAAAAGACCGCGAGTTGAGTCTGGTAAACACTGAGCATGCTTGAGCCGGACACATCTGTTCTCTTTCACAAACCTAACACGTCTCCATCTGTATCTGCAATTAGTGTAGCATATATACCACATGTGCGCTTATCAGTACCGTCCAATGCGCACACATGCAAATTCACACATACACAAACAGGTTGTCAAATGCTCTTTTGTATTTAATCATTTTTACTACATAGTGTAATGATCTCATTCTCTCTCTCTCTCTCTCTCTCTCTCTCCCTCTCTCTCTCTCTCTCTCTCTCTCCTTCTATGTGTGTTTTCAGGATGACTATGTTCTGGAAGTCAGGCATTACCGTGCCCCTCGCTGGCCAAACCCAGACAGCCCCATCAGTAACACATTTGAACTGATCAGCATTATCCGAGGGGAGCGAGGGTCTAAAGAGGGGCCCATTGTTGTACATGATGAGTAAGCTCAGAATAATCCATTCTGATGTTATGATATGTGATGACTGGCCTATAGAAATAGGAAACATATTCTCTACATTAAGATTTGCTGTACACATTTTGCCTATTTACAAAGTATCTATATTGAATTGACCTACTCCTACTTCTCTGCATACCAGCTTGTATTTAATCATCACAATAATTGTGTGCACCGCCTTCCTACAAAGCATAAGTGAAATAAATGCCTTCAGTTTAGATAAAGAACCTAAGAGCTGCTAACAACCAACAAGGTTATCTAAATCATATTTTCCAGCAGGAGGTGTTGTTTACAGTTTTTTCTTTCTTTTTAACATAATTCTCTAAAGAGGGTCCCCAGGCTGATTCAAATGCGAGAGCTCTCTGGGCCAGTTTCCCAGACCCAGATTAAGCCTAAGCCTAGATTAAATAGAATTTCCAATGGTGATTCACCTTTGGCCCAGCAGTTTGGTCAAAGACTAGGCTTAATCAAGCAATTTACTATAAATATTATCATGAAAATGAAAGCAAATTTGGGACGTTGTCACAATATATTTTCAGATATGGAGTTGTTAGATGTTATCTACCCAAAAATTCACAAATGTATTATTTTTTTCATCAAAAATGAAGAGAAATCTTTAAATGATTTGCTTGCATGATGTATAAATGCACAAGAACACTTGATCAGGTCTGTTACGTCAACAAGGACAGCTTTACATTCCTCATGTCAGCTCTCGCATCACAGAAATACATTTAAACGGCTGTTCTAGCTCAGCTCTAGAGATCAAAATCTCTGTTACTCTGTGTGTGTGTGCAGCTACGGGGGTGTGACAGCAGGGACGTTCTGTGCCCTTTACACTCTGCTCCAGCAGCTGGAGGCTGACAGTTCCGTGGATGTTTACCTGGTGGCCAAGATGACCAACCTCATGAGGCCAGGAATCTTCACAGATATTGTACGACTCTTTTCACACGATATGCCAAATGAACAAATACATTCTAATACCCTGTGATATTTGTAAAGGAGAATCACATTAAAACAAGGCTCTTGGTGTCTCTGATAGGAACAGTACCAATTCCTCTACAAAGCCATCTTGAGTCTGGTTGGGACCCAAGAAGATGAGAAAGCGCTCCAGTCCTCCGACAACAACGGCACAGTCCCAGGAGGCCTTGCAAGTGCCGCAGAGAGTCTGGAATCCCTTGTGTAACCATAGCAACGAGCAAACACAGCTCACATGGACGCTCCCTTTTCCCTGCTGCTCTGCTCTGTTTTTATCCGTTTGTTCACCACCTTCATTTGACAGTCCGCATTGCTGGACATGGTGTGATCCTGGAACTTGGAATGTGTGCCTTTGTACATTCATTCATCTCGTTTAACCACTTTGATACAGTTTTAATGTAGACTAATGTAGTCTATGTCTCTGCCACTTTGTACTAACCTCGTACTAATTTCTTTTAATAGAATTTCATATTTATTGGCATTATGTCTCAATGAAAGGGAAGAAAATCACTTTTTAAAAAGACATATTTTATTAGTCTATATTTTGTAGTAAGCCACATTGTTTTCCACATGGATGTAAATACAAAGAATGTGGCATTTTTTTCTGTCACAGTTTTCAGACAAGGTCATGGAATAATATTCTAATTTGTAAATAATATTATAGCAACCATGTCAATGGACCAAATTTCTATTTATAAGATTAGATTTTTATATTTTACTACTGTAGTGCTTCACGCTGTATGCACTCTAATAATGTAGTCAAAACATTGTTCTGATATTTCTGAAGTTTCCCAATGTTTTGTACTTTCATTGACTTAACATAAATTGTGATTATACTGACTCTTTAGCTGTATATAAAAATGTTTCTGTTACATGTAGGAATAAACACAACACAATAAAACCAAATAAGCAGGAGTTACTTTTGCGCTACAACTGTCTTTGATTTTATTTTTGTTGTTAGCATTTTTAATTATTTTTTGCTATTTTACTTTTTATTTTGTACAGTTGAGCAATCACCTGGCATCTTTGTGAGGGTAACGTGTGGTCTTTGTATGTCTCCTGAACTGAAAATTGAACCTCTTAAGACTTAATTTTGACAGTTTAAAAAATTTAATTCAGTGAAAAAAATGTGTTTGATCTTAATGATATGAAAAGTATAAAGGTTAGACTGAATGCTGTCATTTGATGCTAAAGTCATGAGCATAGCATCATCATTAGGACAAAACCTCCAAAAAATAATTTTCATATTCTACATTAGGTCACATTCTAAGGGCGGCACGGTGGCGTGGTGGGTAGCGCTGTCGCCTCACAGCGAGGAGGGCCTGGGTTCGATCCCCCAGCCGGGTGATCAGGGTTCTCCCCGTGTCTGTGTGGGTTTCCTCCGGGTTCTCCGGTTTCCTCCCACAGTCCAAAGACATGCAGTCAGGCCAATTGGACATCCTAAATTATCCCTGGGTGTGAGTGTGTGAGTGACTGTCTGTGTCTGTCTGTCTGTCTGCCCTGCGATGGACTGGCGACCTGTCCAGGGTGTATCCTGCCTTCTGCCCGATGACTGCTGGGATAGGCTCCAGCACCCCCCCGCGACCCTGATGGAGAAGCGGCTTAGAAAATGGATGGATGGGTCACATTCTAACTTATTTTAACCCATTTCTGATTAGATGAGTTGTGCAGTGAAGCAGCATAACTGTTTTAACAAGCCATCTCTTAGTGTTCTTTTAAAGTATGTCACAAAATGAGTCATGCTTCTGTTTCATACATCTTTAAACTTTCTTGCCCATTTGTCCTCAGGACAGACTCATCCTAAAGACACACTAAGTCTCTTTGTGTGAGTTGGTTTTGACTACATGTGCCACACTTCACTTCCCTTCCATTAATACTATCAATGAGGTCAAGTTAGCAATCCTGGTTCAATAAGTGTCATCTGACTTAAGGGGCCCTGTAGTCCTTCTAAGCCATTGCTCAGACTAAAAGAAATAAGGAAGGACCAGCTTTAAGAAAACAATTACAGCATTAAGACTGAGGCTTTTGCTTTGATGAAAAAGATGACAACTATATGGAGTTATGGCATAATCCGTTTCAAGAATCGTTCCATAATTATTTCTATGTTCTAATCCAGTCTAAGACGCAAAAGGTTATGCGCATTTGCGGGGAAATATAGGTCAAACAGCCAGACATCGTCTTGACCAGAGTGTATCGTTACCTTAATTTGCATTTTTGACTTTTAATAATTACAAACCCAATTATCCTGAGCTTGGTGGCCTACTTAATGATGACTCCCCAAGTGATCCACACTGAGGACAAACAAGACTGCTTTCGTGACTGTTACTGTGTCGTCAATATAAGCTTGGTTGTTATACATGTGTGTGTCTGTGTGTGTAATTTTTAATATTTAATATATTAATGACATTTAAAATGTACAAAATATATAACATTTTTAGTGGCATGGTTCATCTGCTGTATTAGTACTTGACAGGCAACTTTGCAACTTTGTACATCTTTTTTAGGCATATCAAAAAGTTGAAACAGACATACACATTTGAAACAAATACATGAAGTCTGTCTTTTTGAGGTGACAGAAAAGTAGAGAAAAGGCTTTGTAAATTAATGACCATCAGAACAATCGAGGGCATTTTCAAGAGATCCGAGTACTGAGGACTACATTTTTTCTAATTATTATCCTCTAGTAGTGTTGCACTGCACAACTGTCACACTTTTCCTTTCTTTCAACACTTGACTCAAAAGTCCTTAACAAGCCTTGTGTGGATTTAAAATAGAAGTGCAAGATCAGAGAAAACACAACTGTACAGAGCTCAACGACCAAGCGAGAAACCCTGCTCTAAGCCTAGAGAGAGATAAAAAGCTGACAGTAAGTATAATTTAGGACTGTCCTGCACAAGTTGGAGATCCAATCTCATAAAGCCAATTTTGGTGAGTCTGTGGGTGTGCTGATCATATGCAGGTCACCTGCCTTTACTATTTCTGAAGAGTGTAGGCTCTACTGAAGAAAAAGCACTGAGCAAAGGAGCTCTGTAGCTGAAGCATATTCAGTATTGCAAAAATCTGGCCACAGATTTAAATTATATGGCCTATTACGTCTAGCAAGCAATCATTTTCGTTGATGTGTTTTCTTTTCATTAAATTGGGCCTCTCTAGTTAATGATAGGTGTGAATGAAGCCTAAGTTAGTGTTTTTCCTTTATTTTAAATAAAGGATCCCATTAATGGAACTGCTTTATTAAC
This sequence comes from Pygocentrus nattereri, assembly GCF_015220715.1. Taxonomy (NCBI): domain Eukaryota; kingdom Metazoa; phylum Chordata; class Actinopteri; order Characiformes; family Serrasalmidae; genus Pygocentrus; species Pygocentrus nattereri. Next base: position 27,726,491 of record NC_051221.1, on the reverse strand, counting down.
CAACCTCAAACAGAATACATGCTACTGTTCTGCCATGATTAGTTTATCAGTTTGACTCAACTGTCAACTCCACAAGAAAGCTTGGAGAAATTACCCCAAGCTGTATTTTATACAATAGATAAAAAGGATTTCTGTAAATGATGAGCTCACAGGACTGGTCTAACTGACATGGTGCATTAAATGCAATGGTGAGGTAATCCAAATATTGCATAAAGTGCTTCAGTATGGCAGACAGCCCTAAATCATGTACTGTAGTGCTTAAATGGCATGAAAAATTGTAAAGAGTTCAAAAAATGTCACATACATTAGACAATTTCAAATTTCAGATATGCAATGAAGAACAAATACAAAGCAACATAATGACAGTCAGTAAAACCGTTACACCATGACATCAGTGGGCTGCACTGATGAGACTTTCTCCTGTGTACCTACCAGCCCATGCACTGCAGTAGCTTCTTACATAAAAGCATAAAACAAAATAAGAAAACAGATGTTTGGAGAATACTCGTAGTGTTCTTGAGTTACAGTGTCAGTAAGTGTTTTTTCTCACATATTTTACATATTTGTACTTCAAACATAAAATCTATGTACTTTAAGGCCTGTCAGACAATCAATTTCTCTCTTGCTCTCTCACTGTCTCTGAATTAATGCAGGTCTGAACAGAGCATAATCAGAAACTGACTACTCTGATATAGTGCTTTTGGAGATGACCTGAAGGCCTTCCTCCTGAAGTCTCTTCAGAACTGGGCCATAGATATTCTTTGTCAATGGCACCACAAGTCCTTTAGTGTTCAGCTCACCTGTGAAAGCAAGACATGACCACCTTACATTTCATTACAACTAAGGAATGGTCAATTTAATGTGAAACATTAAAGGTCAGATAAAAACTTAGAAATAAATATAAAAACATTTTCATCTGACAACAATAACGCTGAATAATGCTAGTAATAACAAGCTGTTTTTACATTCATCATGAAATTTCCCCCTCTTGAAAAAAATACAGCACTGACAGCTAAAGCATAAAGCTGGTTAACAACATGGACATGTTTTGTTTGAATTTGATGGCTCAGCTGGTCGACCAGCGTGACTAACTTGACTGAGACATTATATTGCCAAAAGTATTCACTCATCTGCCTTCACACACATATGAAAGTGAGTGACATCTCATTCTTAATCCATAGGGTTTAATATGGTGTTGCCCCACCCTTTGCAGGTATAAGAGCTTCAACTCTTCTGGGACGGCTTTCCACAAGGTTTAGGAATGTGTTTATGGGAGTTTTTGACCATTCTTCCAGAAGCTCATTTGTGACATCAGGCACTGATGTTGGACGAGAAGGCCTGGCTCGCAGTCTCTGCTCTAATTCATCCCAAAGGTGTTCTATCGGGTTGAGGTCAGGACTGTGCAGTCCAGTCAAATTCTTCCACACCAAACTCGCTCATCCATGTCCCCAAACTGTTCCCACAAAGTTGGGAGCATGAACTTGTCCAAAATCTCTTGGTCTGCTGAAGCATTAAAAGTTCCCTTCACAGGAACTAAAACCCATTCCATGAAGCTTTCTATGCTAATAATAATAATAATAATAATAATAATAATTATTATTATTATTATTATTATTATTACAACAACAAGTTATATTCGGAACATTTTTTCAAACTCAGTGTTGCTTAATTTTGTTTATTTTGAATTTTTTCAGGTCTATCCACTGAAGAAAGCTGTGAAGCAAGTGGCAGAACATACTGCAAATGCTGATAAAGGTGCTTGACTCTGCAGGAAGTTGGCGACCTCTGCGCACTATGCACCTCAGCAACCGCTGACCCAGCTCTGTCATTTTACATGGCCCACCACTTTGTGGCCAGGTTGCTGTCGTTCCCAATCACTTCCACTTTGTTATAATACCACTGACAGTTGACTGTGGAATATTTAGTAGCGAGAAAATTTCACGACTGAACAGGTGGCATCTTATCACAATACCATGCTAGAATTCACTGAGCTCCTGAGAGTGACCCATTCTTTCACTAATGTTTAAAAGCAGTCTGCAGGCCTAGGTGCTTGGTTTTATACACCTGTGGCCATGGAATTGATTGGAACACCTGAATTCAATGATTTGGATGGGTGAGTGAATACTTTTGGAAATATAGTGTACATTTTCCAATCCATCTGGATGTCTAGCTTGTCAACCACCTTGACCATCAAAAACCAGCATAGACCATCTGAGACACCAACTAAAGATGGTCTTAGCTTTTTGATCCACAAGTACTTCTTTAAACCTCTTTACATGAACGAAGTTTATTTGTTAATCTAATAAAGTTACTATTTCAGAGATATGAGGTTGTTTTGCACAGCAATTTCTAAGCTATTTTTAGTATCTGTAGCTATGGTGTACACTTTGTGGTCACTAACCATTGAGCAGCATACGAGCTGCAATAGCTGCTGGGTATCCCACTGTTTTGGCCATGGCTGAGAAGCCATTCTGGTCCCCATAGACCACCAGGCTCATGTGCTTCATCTCAAGTTCGCCACTTGGGTGCCTAATGCCAACATCATTCCTCAAGATAATCATATCTCTCTCACCTTCATCTGTTGGAATAGAAAAAGGAAACAGAATCCAAACTGTTTAGCCTTTTTTCCCCCACAGAGAGACAATGCTTCTATACGAGACTAATGGAACTTTTTACCAGTGTTTACCAAAAGAGAGCTTGGCTTCCAGATGCTTAGCGAGGGATGCCAGGATGGCACCAGCGTGTGGCATAGGCTCATCATTAAGCATTCCAAGCCTGTTAAAATGGTACAAATATAACTCATCTCAGGCTGGATTAAAATATCTGCACCAAATTCCAAGAAGAATGTTAGCATTGTTCGCTACGCACCATCTGAGTGTCTGCATTCTGAACTCATCTCTCCCTATCTGGTTGAACACGGCTTCCTCAAAGGAGTCATTGTTAACTGAAGAGGATAAGCCAAGCTGCTTGCACAGGAGCTCTTTCTGTATGCAAGAAGGGGGAACATGATTAAAATCACAAAACTAATAATACACACACACACACACACACACACACACACACACACACACACACACACACACACACACACACACACATTTTCTAAACAGCTTATCCTTCTGGGTGGTGGAGAGTCCATCCCAGCTGTCATTGGGCAGAAGGCTGTCCCCTCCACCCATGAAACTAAAGCTTGTAAAAAAATCATATCTAAATTATACAAGAACAAGAATCCACAAAAAGAATTTGTATGCTCATCACTAAAATACATCAAAGTGTAAATAACACATATAACACACCACATAATATAAAAATGACAGATTTCTAATGACCAGGGGTTGACACTGCCTACTGTCCAATGCCACAGGCCACAATATTTCACATTTACGCTACTACATATATATTTTTTATATTTTTATTTATTAAAAAAAAATTTAAAAAAATTATATATATATATATATATATATATATATATATATATATATATATATATATATATATATATATATATATATATATATATATATTTATTTATTTATTTATTTTTTGTGTGTGTGTTTTGCCCTTTATCAAACTACCAGACCAGTTAACCATTTACAAACATTTACCATTAATTGAATAATAACTTTGCACCCTCCTGCAAAACATCCAGAACCTCTACGGTTGCACCTAGAAATCAAATCAGATGTCCTCCAACTAACAGGACAGCAAGTATCAACTTCTTTATGGAACTACATGGAAGCATTATGTTGTAGTCTGCTAAGGGCTGAGTTATCAAAATAATAACAATAATATTAACAGCAATAACAATTAATTACAATATAAACTATTTACATAATGAGGACTACAAAAAAAATTATTAAAAGTAGAAGAAAGAATTTGTGTGGCTGGAGAATTATTTTGCGAAGGAACTAATGTTCTATAAACTATAAACATAAACATGTCCCTATAATTCTGATGACAAACTATTCATTTTGGCCACAAGACTCATCGCTGCAGTGCCCAGAGTGTCCAATGCAGATCTGCCCATCCCTGATAATCAGTCAAATATACAGCTGTTAGAAGTTTCACATAATTGTCTGTAAACTAAGTCTGCTAAAGCTGTGATAAATCCTACAAGAACTACTTCTAAAACTTTTAAACACAAAAACAAAAAAAAAAAAAAAACAGAATATGGTAATAAGTAATAAACTAAGAACAATTTCTTTGAGTGAATCTGGACAGGAAACAAAACACTGAGTCTGAGCCATACAACTGTATACATTATAATGACTTATAATTGTTATGCATATTAAGTGTGTACCCAAGAGACAGGACTAGCTGTCTGTTCCAGCATTGGACAAGGGTCTGTGTTGATAAGTCCAAGCTTTATAAAGCTGCTCATTGCACTGGAGAAGCCCTGCAGGAATAAGCACAGACACATACAGAAGTGTACTGCAAGTTTTATCCGGGCCATCATACTTTTCCACATCTGTTATATAGGCATGAAAGCAGACTAAAAAAAACTTCCTGTAAGTTAATAAAGTCTAATATAATTGGCATATACGTACCTGACCTGTAACCTGTCAAACCCGTTACAGAAAACACATTTATGTAGTAGTAGGCAGGAACACTGGTTACATTGTATTGTAGTTACAATCAAGTTAATATAATTTTACTTGTTGCTAGTATGTGCCATTCTGTAATATAGGTCCTGAAAGTTGCTCTGGTCTAGGAAATCCTGCAGAAAAGTGCTGTTTTGGGTACCTTGAAGCGCAGAGTCCCTCTGATTACAGTGTGTGCAGACTCTATGCAGTAAGCATCTGCATATTTAGTGCTATCACGATTGGGAAAGCCCTCCAGATTAAAACCTGGCAGGAATTCCATGGCTGTCGTGGCTTCCATTAGAGAACCACCAGGGGGAACAGTGATCACCTGAGAAAGGAGACAAAAAGCAAACATTTAGAGCAATTCCCAGCAGTCCACCATGGATACCTATTGAAAATACAGTGGGGCAAAAAAGTATTTAGTCAGCCACTGATTGTGCAAGTTCTCCTACTTAGAAAGATAAGAGAGGTCTGTAATTTTACACTTCGACCGTGAGAGACAAAATGAGAAAAAAAATCCAGGAAATCACATTGTAGGATTTTTAAAGAATTTATTTGTAAATTATGGTGGAAAATAAGTATTTGCTCACCCACAAACAAGCAAGATTTCTGGCTCTCACAGACCTGTAACTTCTTTAAGAAGTTCTTCTGTCCTCCACTCGTTACCTGTATTAATGGCACCTTGTTATCTGTATAAAAGACATCTGTCCTCAGCCTCAAACAGTCAGACTCCAAACTCAACCATGTCCAAGACCAAAGAGCTGTCAAAGGATACCAGGAAGAAAATTGTAGACCTGCACCAGGCTGGGAAGAGTGACTCTACAATAGGCAAGCAGGTTGGTGTGAATAAATCAACTGTGGGAGCAATTGTAAAAAAATGGAAGACATACAAGACCATCGATAATCTCCCTCGATCTGGGGCCCACGCAAGATCTCATCCCGTGGATGATCCAGAAGAGGATTGGGAGAATATCATGTGGTCAGATGAAATCAAAATGGAACTTTTGGGTAAAAACTCAACTCATCGTGTTTGGAGGAAGAAGAATGCTGAGTTGCATCCCAAGAACACCATACATGCTGTGAAGCATGGGGGTGGAAACATCATGCTTTGAGGCCGTTTTTCTGCAAGGGGACAGGACGACTGATCCGTGTTAAGGGAAGAATGAACGGGGCCATGCATCATGAGATTTTAAGCCAAAACCTCTTTCCATCAGCGAGAGCATTGAAGATGGAACGTGGCTGGGTCTTCCAGCATGACAATGATCCCAAGCACACCGCTCCGGCAACAAAGGAGTGGCTCCGCAAAGGGCATTTCAAGGTCCTGGAGTGGCCTAGCCAGTGTCCAGACCTCAACCCCATAGAAAATTTGTGGAGGGAGTTGAAAGTTCATGTTGTCCAGCGACAGCCCCAAAACATCACTGCTCTAGAGGAGATCTGCACGGAGGAATGGGCCAAAATACCAGCTACAGTGTGTGCAAACCTGGTGAAGACTTACAAGAAACATCTGACCTCTGTCATTGCCAACAAAGGTTATGTTATAAAGTATTGAGTTGAACTTTTTGTTATTGACCAAATACTTATTTTCCACCATAATTTGCAAATAAATTCTTTAAAAATCCTACAATGTGATTTTCTGGATTTGTCTCTCATAGTTGAAGTGTACCTATAACGAAAATTACAGACCTCTCTCATACATACACACACACACGTATACATACATACATACATACATACATACATACATACATACATACATACATACATACATACATACATACGATGACCCTGAAGAAGAGAAAAAAAATCTCAATAAAAGAAAATATAAAGGCAGCAAAATTATAGTCCTATTTGTTTTTCATTCCATGCATTAATTACTTGGTTGTCTTTGAGGTAGACAGCAGGGCTGATGGTATTAAGCAGCACTCCATATGGACTCCAGCTGAATTTGTAACGCAGTGGATTTTCAGAACACTCTGGTGCAGGAATACCACCACAGAAGGAGCTGTATGACTCCACCTGTGTGAGAGAGCACACACAAAAATACATCCTTGAAATCAGTAGCAGTGCAAACAGAACAGAAAAAGGCTAAAAGGCTCATCTTCCTCCAGGCTATCAAGAATGAGTGAAAATGAACATGCAAGATAAAGTGTCAATATATTGAGCCAAGTCATATGTCTCCCACGAATGCTAATGATTCTACCAATGGCGATATCTCACACCATCACACATATCCATAAACACACATGACGAGTGAACACAAACACACAATACCTACAGTGCAACCGTCTGCCTTGGCCTGGTCGATGCACTCCATGGCCAACATGTGATCAATGCCAGGGTCCAGGCCCATCTCATTGACTATGGTGATGCCAGCCTCTTCAGCACTGGCAAAACATCCAATCACGACACAGCAATGTCAACAGATCAGTCAGTTAGAAAGCAGCCAATAGTAACACACAATGAAACCAGTCTAGTTATTTATTTGTCAAACAACATCAGAAGATGACTTTAAATTATGTTTGCACCTAGAAATATACTAACCTGCTCTCAAGTTCCTTCATGGCTGGACTCAGGTAACTGGCTGTGACCATGTTCACCTTCTTCGTGATACAATGCTTAGCCACCAGAGGATGATAAATATAAGGTAGCATGCTAAACACACAAAGAAGCATGAGAGTCTGATCGCGATTTTGCTTCACAAATTGTTTAAAACAAAATAATATGAGGTAGGGTTAAACAATATATATTTTTTGTTAATTGCTATTGCATGTTAATGATGACCATTGCACTATGTGTGCAAATGAGCCCTTTAACAAATTATGACTGTTTTATTGTGTGCTGTTAACTTCTGACCAAATTATACTTAATAATTTGATCAATCTTTATTCATATCAGATTAATGGTTCACCATTGTGTATTTAATATACTGTGATGCATATTGAGAACACAATATGCAGCAATATCACAGAAATAGCAATATGGTATTTTGGTCATCTTGTGCAGCCCTAATGTTAAGGAACCTAATTTAGAAGAGCTTTATGTTTATGATATGGGCAGACTTCATGCCTGATGACAAGGTCATGGTCTTTCACCAGAGACTCAAGATGGCCTTCTTGGCTGGTCACATCAAACATCACAGGTATGGTGTTGGGGTATTTGTCAGCCAGTTCTTCAGCTTGGCTCAGAAGCATGCTAGCTAAAACAAGACAGTGAAAACAACTACAAGAGATATCAGTTTTCTAAGAATTGGTGACTAAAAATGTGAGACTGGTATCAAAGCAATAAGAGTCCCTATGGGTCCACACTAATTACTGAAGTATTAACAATTTAGTTACAAAGTAGTTATTGAATAATTAATTGTAGTCAATGAATAATTAATGATGAGACAAATAGCTGAACAATAAGCCTATATTTTGAAGGGGATAAACAAGCCTAGTAGGATTTCTGTGGCTGAAAGCACTTACCCACTGTGACCTGAGTGCCAGCATCCCTGGTGAGATACTCAATGACTGGCCCAGACACATAGCCAGAGCCCAACAGCAACACACGCTTCATCCCGCTTTTCTTCAAGATCTGCTCAGTCTCCCTGCGAGCCAGATGGTACAGCCATTACTACTGACAGACACACACACTCACACACTCACTCACACACTCTCACACACACACACACACACACACACACACTCTCTCTACAGCATTAAGTGACAAATACTGATTAAAAGACAAAGAAATGCATACACCGCTGAAAGCAGGGGAAGCAAACACTTTTGATGGTCTTCCAATCACATTAGGCTAAACTGGAATTGTATACTCAAACACGCATACATTGCTGAGCAGATCAAGCATTGTGCTTCAATTAGAACTCCTAATTCACAATAAACGATTTGCAATATCAAGAATGAGGTTGTTGGCATAAAGCTGAGTTTCAATGGATCATTAGTACTATTGTATTAAGAACACTAAAGATTTTGGTTGAGAGCTGAACTGATCTTAGAGTACACTGCACTTAAATCCAAATGTTTAGATTCAAAACACCTTTTCTGTAGCACAAAATGCATCACAGTGTTCAATCTAGCTGTTACCTTATTTGAGAATGAACAGGGGAAGGACTGACTGCAACCAGAGATGGTATTCTCATGTATCAGTATCAGGTTAATATAAGCAGAAAATGGTGCATGAGATTTCAGAGGGAAAAAAATGAATGTAATTAAATCCTGTAACAAATAAGTGTGAGCACTCACTCACACTGTGATGTGATGTTGTTAGTAGTGTAGTTCCTCCTTTGGGGCAGTACTTTGTTAAATAGTTTGAACGTGATAGACTTCAATGAAGCGCTTCAATTAAAATGGCTCATTCTAAAGCTTTTAAAGATTTAAGAAAATGCATCAGAACCACATCAGATGATACTCATGTTCAGTATCAGTATCAGAAAATAAAGTGGTATCATGCCATCTCCAGTTGAAATGCAATATAATTATTTTTAGATTTAGACTGATGTTTCTTTGATGCAGCACCAAGCTTTCGCCTGTTTGTGCTGAACTAAGAGTGACAGTTTAACTGTGTTTTATTTAAAGAGCGTTACAGAAAAGCACTTAGAGCACTTATATTTGCAGTGCAGCACTGTAGAGCAAGTTCAAGAACAGAATCAACAGCAAAAATTGAGCACTGAAGTTAGAGTTGGCACTGAGATATGTTGATACAGAAAAAATTTGCCCCTCATTTAGACATCAGTACTTTGCAAACATGGATGCTCTAATACCACAGTGCTATTACAGGCTGCTAAATCAGCGTTTTAGCCCGACAGACCCTCGGGAGTCACTGTCAGCCAACCAGTCGTGTTTAGCCTAATTGGATTCGACACTGCACATGTGCACAAATGCAACCTAGAAGCCCTTAACCACTTCAAGATTTGAGGGTAACATTTCTTAATTACATAGTTTTAATTATTTGAACAGACACATTTTCATAAATGCTACTCAACAAATCTATCAAGCTTCATTTTAAAGTCTTTCTTTGATTAAATGGAGAAAAATATCAATGTAAAGCCCAACTACAGTGAGCATAACACACTGAACACATACCAGACTGACAAAGAAAATAAATAATCACATGATTCCACTGATTTCTGGTACCTTGAATGACAATGCACATCTACTATATAAATACGAAATGGAAGAATAGACAGTGAAGCTGAAGATGCACACAGTCAACTACCAGAAGCACAGGAGAGTTCGTCAAAAGCTTTTTTGCATGCAAGTTGTTGGAGGATGAATTAGGCATCTAGGAAGAGAAAAAGACTAGAGGGCTTTGTGCACACAAGCTACATAAAAACAAAAGAGCATCTTTATAGTGAAAAGGCTTACTCATTATGATGACTTATCAATCCCTGAAAGAAATATTTTATTAGTTACTGGATGAAATCTTAATTGACTGACATGCAGATAGGTGTGAGAATTCATTCAGATGATCTTTGATCTTGGATGGCATTGTTAATACATAAATTCACAAATATCTGTCAGACTGCAAGCCAATAATCAAGCTCAGAGATTAATGGAGTAGGAGGCAGACGTGTCGGCTGTGGCGAGAGAATGAGATGGTCTACCCATAAGAGGACGCTTGAGCAGGAATGCTCTAGCCATGCAAGGTGTTAAGGCAATGAGTAAGGCAAAGAAACCACACGCTGACCACACTGTGCCTGATCAGAACAGAGAGCCATGTTAGTGTGGACTGTGACATATGGCAAAATAAATTTTTTCTAGAAATGAAGTCACAGGGCACTGCTATATCTGCTCATCACTACTAAATAAATTCAAATCACTAGTGTACACAAATTATCAGTATTATTCAATGCTGTTTAACATGATTGGAGATATATTCATGCATCCAACATCCATGATGTTGAAGTGTAGAATATTGTTTTCAAAGCAGTTTCACAAGCATTTTAATGTCTTAATGATAATAAACAACAAATCTGCTTTTATGTGAGTTTTCTGATCTATCTAATCCGATACGACTTATATCTTGCATTTCAATTAGTTAAAAGACATCCTCCATTTCTATACGAAAAATAAACTTTTTGATCACATATTAAAGAAAAAACATAAACTATGTTCTTTACCTCCTCTCTCTTAGCTTCCCAATGTACTCAAACTTGGGAGTCAACTTTCCATTGGATGTTATTACAGCCTTGTGGGAGATGCGCATAAAACATTAACAAAAACAGGTTTATAAGACAGAAAATTCAACCAAATCAAAATTTGTGACAAATGAGAAAGATCTAGTAAGGGTTTATTCAAAAGATGTCTTCTGAACAATCTTCAGCTGGGAATTGCTAAAGCATATTTATATAAACCAAACCACAATACTGTTACTGTATCACATAGCTCTAGGTCAGACATATATAAGACCTGCTGGTCAATGGCTAGAAGAACATTTATTAAGATATATTTGCAACACTTACGTCTTTCACTTGTGGAGAGAAGTCCTCATCATCCAGTGGTCTGGTTGCATTGGAGGGCAGCTTGGGATAAACACAAAGTCAAAATAACTGAAAACCAACAGCAAAGCATATGATACTAAGCAGCTGCAATTCAGCACTGTTAATAGAAGGGAATGTGGTCTTAAAGAGCTGAAGCCTAGCACTGTTAATTAACAAACCACCTAAACTTGCCCATATCCAGTGTAGCCTTCTCCAAAACAAACCAAACCAAAACTGATACAGATGAGTTTATCACTTACACTTAAGTACTAGATCTTACCATTTCCCAGATATAGGGGAACAAGCGGTCACCAAAATACTCTGTAGCCTCAATGGGAAGTTGGGCAGGCAGGTTATCAATGGAACACATGAGAATGCCATTTCCCTCCACACTAGAAAGAAGGATATGGTTGTTGAGTGAATAGAAAATACACAAACGCTGTATACATATACAAAAATAAAGGTTTCTAAATAGTTCTTGGCTTGGATGTACAGTTCTTTCATTGCTATAAAACTTTTACATCATGTGAATGTTCTTTAGACTTTCAATAGAGATTCTTCCTACTCATGTTTCATTTACAAAAAAGGTATGTGTTTGTTTAAGAAATCAAGTCATTCTTCTATGGCTTCACCTTTTGCCACCTTTATTTTTAAGAGTGCAGAAGTATATTATATCCACACTCTCTATAGCTTAAGGGCTTTCTGATACCAGATAAAAAGACACTCAATGCCATACCTGCCATGATCTATGTGCTGGTTGGCATCATACATACAGAAGGGCTTCTCAATGGTGGTACACTCTGTCATAAACTCAATGGAGCCCCCTGTGTCTGCAGAAATGTCGCATATAGCCAAGAACCTGGAGACAATTGAGAAGAAGAAAAAAGAAAAAAACATATCACATGGAGTATGCTTTCAATAAGCTCAGATTTGCATAGAGTTTAAAGTGTGCATTTTAGGTCATGGAGGATTACGTAAGGCTTATTCTGTACACAAATTGAAGACCAAACATTGTAGAAGATATGCACATCCAAGGACTTCTCAACATGGTCACAGCCTTGAGGTGAAAGAGCTACATTGATGACTGCTAATATTCATTTTTTTAAAGCAGCAGATAATACCACATTATGATACAGTAATTCAAAAGAACAGTGATCACAGTAAAAAGCTCACTTGTGTGGCAGTTCAGGCCGGCCCTCAGTGACAGAGGCTGAAGATTTTGAAGGTTTCATGAGTTTCTGTGCATCCAGTCGCCTTAGTAACCTAGGAGTGTGTGGGTCCCAGTAAATGCCATTTATCAGACAGGTTGTGTAGGGTGCAACCTTTAAACATAAGGGGCAACATCAGTTTCTACCCATGGACCCTCTCAATGCAAAGTGATGCAGCTCACATTTTACGCTGTGATCTCAAAAAACAAACTCAAAATGAATGAGTGCATCTGCACTGGGTGAGAAAATGTTTATGATTTTGAGCTCTGATCTACAAGATAGTCTGTAAGCTGCTCTTTAAACTCTAAATCAAAGCATGATAAAACAGGCAAGTCTCTGAAACCAGACCAGTATTACTTTATCTGACATTTCTTTCAGGAGAATTATAGAAACAAATCTGAGGCATCTAATAACCAGCAGTTTAATGTTCCCTATAAAAGTATATTAAACAACAGTACTATTGACTAATAAAAACACAAAGAATAAAGAAAAGAGGAGCCCTTTAAGTTTTTAGATGCGTCTTTCCCACAGATTAATCATTTGGAGCTTGGCATTTGCTAAACAAAACAGGCTTCAGAGACAAAACCAAATAGCCAAACAGGGACTGTGTTATGTCACTGCATAAAATGCTTTTTTTTCCACTAGTGACTACAAGTTACAAGAGGAACATTTACTTTACAATGTCAAAACTACACAACATGTATTTACTTTATTTTTCAGCACTGTCATTCATCCCTAGCTTTGTAGACCATTATCTCAGAATCAGCAAAAACAAAAAAAAAAGTCTTTCACATATGTGGTGGTAGTACTCACGCTAGATCTGAAATGTGAGGTGTAGAGTTCAGGATGGTGTTCATACTCAAAAGGATCATATACGCCATCACTCTTTCGAACGAGATGGTGGTGTCTGCTGATCACTGTGCCATACACTTTAGTGGGGTCTGCGGTTACATCAAAACATCAACAAGCACAGGAAAAAGCATAGTAAAAACACATAAAATGCATGCATATGCATATAGAACACAACTTAAAGCCCCCTCGTCACTCACACAAACAGAAACACTACACATTCAAATTACAGGGTGTAAAATAGGAAGGGTGGTTGTACCTCCTGACTCAGAGACCTCTTTCATTTCATGTGGCTCTACATATTCACATGGAAGCTCATTGAAAATATCTTGTGCACCCTATAGAAATTGATTAATATACAGAAGATTAATAACTTATTGCTGTCCATTTTAGGACAATGTATTTTCTTTGCATTACGGTTTACCACAATAAAAAAAAAAGAACTCTAATTAAATCACCACAGTGCTGTACAGCATTTTCAGTCAGTTTTACCTTAGATACATTGCCAGTGCCCGTGAACACAAATGTAAGTGGACCAATGGACTTGGGCATGAGGCCAAGCGCTATCTCATAGCCACAGTCCCTCACAGCTTGGATAGCTTGACTGACATTCCTGTAATTGTGCGCCATTCCAATGTGCTGTTACATTGTCATCAAAAAAAAGAAAAAAAAGAGACATGTTAAGCACCCCGAAATCCACATAATTTTTATAAAATTTATTCTTGGTGGCCTGACTGCTGTATGTACTGCTTTGAGAAGAAACGTTTTCCACAAAAGCTTCAAAAATAAAAATCAGCTTTTGTAGCAATGAAAGCAATATTTTCTGCCATTTTATAGTGACACTGTCTTGCTTGCTATATGAAAACAAATAAACAAAACAAAATGAGAAAAAAAAAAAAAAAACATGGGTGAAAGAAATGCATACCATAAAGGGAGTGTGGTGCCCAAGGGCGAGGAAACGCAGACCCAGACCATGTAAAATATTAATCATCCCTGCATGAATGATAAAAATTAGTTGAAGAGGTTACACATACAGCAGCCTTTCCAAGAGCCATATTCAGTACCAGTGGCTATTCTTTTTTTATCATATGAACAAACTGTGTAGCACAAATCAGAATAAGTGGAAAATTCTCATATTCTTACACAATGTGCATTTTTTTTTACCTGCAACACCAGCCCACTTTCCGAATGCAACAATTCTGAAACCATTCTCATCCACCATTTTTTCATAGTCAATGAGCCGCACATTCTGTAAAGAGAGAATCAAAGGTGAAATACCTGCACATGCCTTCTTACTTACAATTCCTTTAGCAAAAAAAATAAATTGCATTTCAAGAACTCTGAAGGGGAAAAAACACCTCCAAAATGTTTTTGGTGAATTTAAGTCTGCTTTTAGATGAAGTGCATTGGGACCACATACAAACTTAAATATTGGAAAATTACTACACAGATTACCTTTTGGAGGATATCATCTAAAAGTCCCATGTTAGCCTCCTGGGCTTTGATGGTATGGGAAAAGAAAGCGTAGGTTTTATTTGGGAGGACCTTTTCTTCTGGGGGCCTCTTTACACCGACAATAAGAGAAGCCTCTGAGATGTCGTCCTGTAAGATGGCTCCTGCTTTCTCATAGTACTAAAAGAAACACAGAAGTGTGAGTCAGATTTTTCCTAACAGTGCATGTTTAAATGTGCAACTTCTCTTTCAGGTGTTTTGATTGAAAAGTTTAGAAAGATTTTTGAATACCTGACATTAACTTACAGTTTTCTTAACTAGAAAACTATGCTGGCTATTCAAAACCTACAGGCCTAAATGATATGAGAAGATGTTGATCATTAAACTGGAAACAGCACTTACAGTGTTGACTAGTGCATTGTCTTGGTCATTGTGACTGTGTGTCAGTGAGGACCCTGCTTACTCACTCTGTCGTGAATGGCTCTCCTGTTTGAGGGCTGTACCAGGATTTTGTAACCTGCTGCAGTGATTTCCTTCACGTGCCGGGGAGCAAGTGGTGCTCGCCTCTCCCATACGTTGACATCCTCACGCCGGATAGCCATCACAGACTTGTGATGGTGTGACCTCTGCAGGCTGCACATGCAGCCTGTCAGCCCCCTGAATTGGTTTCTGACCAGTCGGAGCATGGCTAAGGAGCCTTTCAGGGAAAAAGAGTTAAACTACAAATTTAATTTTAAACAAAATGAGAATTAAGAAAAGTACAGAGAAAATGTACACAGTGAAGCTTCTCAAACATTTTACACAATGGCTGTGGGTTCAGTTTGCAAGGGAGAAGACTGCAGCTGACTAAAAGCAATATTACCAACATTATCTCAAGTGCACCTTCCAGTCCCAGTGACGATGAACAGGAGAGCAAGGACATTTTAATGCACTAATCCTAAAAGGACATAACGTGGAGAGGAATATGACCACTATCTTGAAACGTAATTAGAGCTAAAAAATGTCAAGCATATTAATGCCACTAATCTCCCACCCGTCTGTAAGCAGTGAGTCTTCTGTAGGTTAATTAGCCAGCATGCTATCTAGCGATGCCAGGTGAGCTCATTAGAAAAGAAGCAGAAAGTATTTAGTTACGGTTAGCATTAATTCTTTACCAGCTGGCCAGCAACAAGTGTTTTGTAGCCGTCGTCGCTGGCAATAGCACAGCTAGCCAGTTAGCTTATCCTCACCTACCCGTTTAGTGTTTTAGCGTTCAGGCTGTGGTCTCGGCTGAAACGGGACCCTCCTGTAATCTCATCAGCTGTGTGGGGTGACAGCGAAGCAAAGGTGCACAGTGAGCAAAGCTCAGAGTGGTGGGACTCAGAGAGAGCGGCGGGTCTGCGGCTGAAACAGAGGAGATACACCGACACAGAGGACGGAAACACCTCAGGAAGAACAGAACGTCCACTCGTTGAACACGTAGTTAGCAGGCGTGTACTAATACCAAACTTCGTGGTGCTCAGCTGTGGTGAAATCTGTAAAAATGCGGGTGCGTAACGTGAGCCGAGCCCATCTGACGACCAATCAGAGCGCAGCTCTAGGATCTGCCTTCTGCCGCCGGCGTCGCACTCTTATGACTTCAGCAGGCAGGAGCGAGCAGGCTGCCCTCTGCTGCGCTGTGTCCTCTGGGAAAGACGGCGCTCTGTACTCCACACGGGGAGCTGAGCTTTCACAGGCCTCCCTCGTCTGAAATAAAGCCTTTGGTGTTGTGTGTAAAACACGGTCAAAGTGTCAAAGCGTAGCCAATTTCTCAGAAATCCGTGCAGGCTATTGTGCGTTCACCGACTCGTCACGTTCATGTGGACGTTATACTGAGCGGCTGCGTCCGAAACAACAACAAACAAAAACCCGCACACTGCCATGCTCGACAGCATGTCAAAAATAGTACAGCGGACGAGCGCTCATTAGTGTAGTATGCATAGCGTGCATGGACTGCTTTTTAAATAAGGCGCAATATAAAACAGCCAATCAGAGCTTAGCTCATTTACATATATTAAGGGTGCGCCTGGAGACCCTTTAGTTCGGACTTTTTCTTTTGGTCCATTCATCCTGACCATTTACACACATGACATTGAACCATTGAAGGTTCTTCAAGGGTTCTTTAGTATAGGGAATAGTTCTGCTATAGAACTCTTTCTTAAAGAAAGAGTTCTTACTTGCTTAAAGGATTCTTTGCGTGTATATGTAGATAAATAAAATGCTAGGAATATATGTGATGTGGGACCTGTTGTTAATTCAAATCTATACATGAATATGTCCTGATGCTCTTTAATGTGTATGGAGCATTTATTTGTTCATTTATTTTGACAGTGCTTATTTAATGTACTCTCGCCAGCCTATTGTAACTGCTTCGTGATGTAACTAGTTCCTGTGTGTATACAGTTCTCCTGTAAATAAAAAAAATAAATGAATGAACGAACGAATGAATGAATAATTGTATTACCTTACAAGAAGACGGGACATTATCATTGGTGCAGTTTCGTTGTGGGGGATAGAGGGGGACAGGCGTTCCTTTCCACTTTCTGAAATTACATGAGAAAAGAATCGTTGTTCAATAACTGGATTGTTGTTAAAAAACGTACATTGAGCTAAGCCAAAGTGTGCAGCACTGCTTAGTGGAGCAGGTAGCCTAACAGCTAACTTCACTATGAGCTATTTGGATGAATATTAGGCGATTATTATCTGTCCGCTACAAAGTGTCCATAGTGTCCACATGTGTAATTCCTGGTAATAATATTGTTTGTTTTTTGTGCTTTAATATTGCTCCAGGTTCGCTTCTCATCCAGCAAAATGTTGTTTTCTTATTATGTTACCTCACATCTTGTTTCCGAGCAGTTTGCCACATGAAATCGCTGGGTCTCACCTGGCCATCCACACCGTACTGACCAGCTCTATGACCCTGACACAGACGGTTCAGCACTGCATAATAATTAAGCTTGTTTTTCACAGTCTTTAATACTGTCGTTTTATATGGCCACTAATATTAATACTAATTAGCCGAAGCGTTTCAGCTCGCTCTATGAACAGAACAGAGCACAGAGACGTGGTCGTGATCCAACAGTCGGGCTTGGTGTAGTTAGGAGCGTGTAGATTATATTAGAACGGAGCTGCAGCTTTAAAGGAGTACTCCCCCGATTTTATTAACATTTCTGTCGAATTTATGGCTAAGATGTAAACACAGTCATCAGGGTGGTTTGGTGTGAAATGTCTTTACACGCTGTTACACAAAATGCTAACAAATATATTACAGCAGGCATTTCTTTTGAGGTGGGATTTTAGGCTAAAATGTGTTTTTCTTCATCCACTCATTGATGGTACATGCAGGGATTTTTCCTCGGATTTAGCACAATTTCTCCATCTTCAACGCTGCTCAGACAAACTCGGAGACACGTGTTCACTGGTGGTTCCGGACAGTGATCTGAATGGCTCTTGTTGTGTTGTAGACATGGCGACCCCTGGTACCACCAGTGTACAACAACAGATACATCAGTGGGTTTCTCCAGTAATGAGCCATCAAACCACTTCACATCAAACCACTCTGAATGACCTTGCTCTGAGTTCGGTAGACATTTTGAAAAAATTCGGTGGAGCTGCCCTTTTAGCTCGGCGCGAGCGGGAGCTGTTCAGGGTGGCGGTGCTGAACGTGGGAGAGAAGTTTTCTTTTGGGTTCTTCTTCCGGAAAACTCACATCCTCGCGGGTAGGAGCGAGTGTGGGGGCCTGGCGGTTTCTTTATGATCATCGTCTGGAGATTAAGCCGAACTGTCAGTGGGGGTACCTTTAAGGGTGCCCCTGGAGACCCTTTAGTTCGGAGCAGAACTGCACCATATTCTACTGAAACTACGTGTGTTAAGTTGTAGTGACTCCACACGCGCCGCCTGGCCTCCAGCCTGTTTACTTTCCTCTCGTGTTTAAAACATTTGGTTGTTAAAGGTATTAAATATGTCGCTGTTGTCTGAAGAAAACCTCGTATCTCCAAAAGGGTAACTTCACAGGAGAACGAATAACATACTTCGAGTGAAAGTCAATGTAAATAGACTTTTTCTTTTGGCCCATTCATAATGGAATTTATACGCATGAAATTTACTCACAACGTAAAGAACAACAGTTATTTTTAAAATTATGTCAAAAACAGAAACATGAGAAAAACATACGAGGTTTTCTTCTGACAGCAGCGACTTATTTAATGCGGATACTTCTGCGTCACATGGTTATAATCGCACCTTAAAACCACTGCTGTGCCTCTAAGGACTACGCTGTTTGTACCTCGATGAACAGAAGCTGAAGCAGGTTTTATGGGTTCTGTGGTCTGCGCTTTAGTCCTGGTCCTTTGCTATAGACTAAATATACCTCACCACCTCACTGACTCCAGGCGAAAGCTGCAGAGCGTGTTCTGATGGAAGGGCGTTTAGCTGTATTTTGGATGAATAGCTGACAGTGTCTCCTTGACCTTTTTTTTTGTTTTATTATTGTATGTGATTTGTTTGATGCTTTTAATCGCAATCCGACATGGCTTTTCTGTTGATAAAATGACTACAAATATGATAATTAATATAATAAATGCACTTCTTTGTCGTGCAGTTTTTTTCTTATTTTTTAAAAAATATGCTTTGCTGAGCTCAGACCCAATCTCAGACCCGGCCCTGCATGGGTTAAAGCGTTAAAGCTGAGCTGTGTTGTTTTTCAGTCCTCTCGTCACAAGCCCGCAGTGTTGCGCTCCAATAAAGTAATAATCATAATTTGCGACGCGAGGATGAAGGTCATTATCACAACCGTAATCAAAGTGATTATGTTACTGACAGTAATCAATTTATTTTAAATTAGCTGCTCTGAAACAGTAATACAGTCACAGTAATAAATCGTTGGCATTGCATAGACCTTAATGCTCTCCTCTAGGGGCTTTTCTGTCTCTCCTGCTCAGGCCTTTCGTCTCAGACACGACGCAGTTCACAGCTCCTCAGTGCACACAGGGACAAATACACTCACCGTCGCACTTACTGGACTGAGACGCGGTGGTCCTCACCCCGCCTCCTCCCCTCCTCCTTCCACCACCAGCCCCTCCATCCGCACTGTTTATCTCTATTCCCTAATTATGGTTCATTTTCTCATTAGGCACGAGTCCCATTACTCCTCCATTACTGGGTCCGAAACGCCGTCAGACAGCAACACGAAAGGCAGATTACACGCTTCAAACACACATAGCTGGAAACGCTATGACATAAAACATATGCTTTTTATTTTCTTTCCCCTCGTTATAATGATTTATAATCTATCGATTTAATGAGAAATCTGATGTCAGTTGTAATTATTTACAAACAATCCCTTGCATAATTCGCGCTGACTTAACAACGGAAAAAAACAAACAACCAAACCTGAAAACAGCATGAGCGATGAAGAAAGACGGACTATAAATAACAGACACTTTATACAAAATGCAGAAATGTACATCGCGGCTCTTGATCCGCGCAACTGACCGCACCCTCTTCTAGTTAACCACAACATTGCATTTTCAAATAAATAAAAAAGCCTATTGTACAACAGAGACAGTGACAGCGATTACCCTGAGAGTGAAAAGCTCATTTTCACAAACGAGTCTCAAAAAAACGAAAAGAAAAAAAAAGAGAAAAGGCCGTGTTTGTTCGATGTCTGGAGGCGGCAAATCAGTCCTGCATGCTGAATGATGAAGATGCTGAGGAAGATGACGATGATGATGAAGCACATTCTTAAAAATAAAGGTGGTTCTTGGCTTGGACGGACACGGTTCTCGGAAAAGCCTTTAATTGGCACAGAACCGTTGCGTGGAGCTTCTTTAAACGTTAAAATGGTTCTTCACACTGGCGTCTCATTTACAGCGCGTTTTAAAGAGCCATCCATTGAAATGTTCTCTAGGAAGCGGAACGGGGTTCTTCTGCGGCGTCGCTCGATAGAACCCTTGTTTGTGGCACCTTTACTTATAAGAGTATGGAGGGGGGTTCGTTCCGCGGGCGCGAGGGCCGAGCTGAGGCTCACTGCTGGTGGGTAATGGGGGTGGGCGGTGAGGGGGGTCCTGGAGAAACGTCGTGCAGTTTCCGGATGTGTTTCTTAAGGTCAAAGTTTCTGCAGAAGCCCTTGCCGCAGGTGGGGCAGGTGAAGGGCTTCTTGTCGTTGTGAGTGTGCATGTGGAAGGTGAGGTTGTACACCTGGTGGAAGGCCTTGTTGCAGATATTGCACTTAAACTGCTTCTCTCCGCTGTGGGTTAGTTTGTGGTTTTTGTAGTTTCCTAAAGGACGAGAGAGAGAGGGGGGGGGGGCGTGTGAATAACCTTAATAATAAACAAGGAATAGGACAATTGAAATAAAGAGTAAACACGTCCCAGGTTATTGATTCACCCGCTGTGAACTCCAGTAGCACACAAAAAGAAATCCACAGATTATATTTCAGTTGATATTTTTACACTGTAATTTGAGAATTTAATTAACGACAATTATAATGCAGTTTTCTAAAACACGACAATAGCTTCAAGCATTTAAATATTATTGCTGTAATAATTATTTTATTATACAACAACAACAACAACAACAACAACAATAATAATAATAATGATGATGATGATGATGATGATGATGATTAGCCGGTGTGTGTGTATGTGGGTGTAGAGAGAGAGAGAGAGAGAGAAAGAGAGAGGTAGAGAGGGAGAGGTGTATGTACCTTTTTGGTGAAAGCCTTTCCCGCAGAATTCACACACGAACGGCTTGTACCCAGCGTGTATGCGCGCGTGTGTGTTGAGAGTGGAGCTCCGGTTGAACGCTTTCCCACACTGAGTGCATTTGTGAGGCTTTTCCTGTACAGCACAAACATCACAGAACACTTTTACACACAGACACACACACACACTCTCCCTCTCTCTCTCTTTCTCTCTCTCTCTCACTCTGAAAGCCCCCAACACTCAGCTGCGCTCAGACTGAACAGCTCACACAGCAGAGCGGCTTAAAACTCAGTCTCTGCTCACTGACTCACGGACTGACCAACTCACTGACACGTTGACAGATTGACTCATTGACTGACTGGCTCACTGAGTGACTGACTGACCAGATGGCCGACTGACCAACCGACCGACCGACTGACTGATTAACTGACTGGTTAACTGGCTGACTGATTGACAGACCAACTGACTGGTTGACTGACTGACTCACTGACTTACAGACTCACTGACTGACTAACTCACTGACAGACTCACTGACTGGCTTACTGACCGACTGACTGACTTACTGACTGACTCACTGACTGACTGACTGCCTTATCGACTCACTGACTGACTCACCGACTGTAACTGTCTCTGTCTCTGTCAGCGGAGCTGCTGATTAGTTGGGGAATAACTCTTTCTCTGCAGTTATAATAAAGTGATGTAACTCATATGAGACTCTTCAGTTTTTCCTATCTCTACTATAAAATCTCTCTGAGAGAAGCGGGCAGAAAATTAATTTGAGTGCTGTAGAGAAGGTGGGACCTTTATTTTATCTGAAGTAAAATGTCGCTTTTCACGTTTAAAGTGTTTTTGTGAGTTGAATAGAGTTAAATGCGTCCTGACACCACATGAGGTATCTTTAGACTGAACTGATGAACCGCTTTTACAGCGTGAATGAGTTTATAACTGAGAGAGCTGAGCTGAGAGCTTCAGCGCTGATCACAGAAACACACAATCACACTACACAGCGGAGAGGAGCACAACCAAACCATAATAATAATACTAATGATGATGCTGATATTATTATTATTATTAATAATAACAATAGTAGTAATAATATTAATTATTATTATTATTGTTATTGTTATTGTTATTATTATTATACTAATACTAATAATAACAATAATTAATTTAAAAGGCGTTAAAGTACTAATAATATTAAGAATAATAGGAATACTACATTTGGTCATGATAACGTTACAGTACAAATTCTAATATTATTATTACTACTAATAATAATAATGAATTATAATGGCGTTACAGTACTAATGATATTAAACATTTCAAGAATACTACATTTGATCGCGATAACGTTAATACTACTACTGCTACTACTAATACTACTAATAATAATTTAAATATATAATAATAATAATAATAATAATAACAATAATCATAATAATAATGTATAACCTCTATAATTATTATTATTACAATAATGCTTAAAGTGTTACAGTCTTTGTACTAATAGTGATAAATGCAGTGAGTGTTCATTGAGTGTAGCGGCGGTGTGTGTGTGCTGTACCTGAGTGTGTATGATTTTATGTCGACACAGTGTGCTCGCCTGCCGGAATCCTTTACCGCACACTTTACACACGAAGGGTCTGGCTCCGGTGTGAACTGGCATGTGGCGGGTCAGGTTATAGTGCGCGTTAAACACCTGGACACACACACACACACACACACAGATCAACTCTCATATTTAGTTAATAACAGCGTTAATTCACAGAGAGCAGCTCCTCTTATTCAGCACACACAGGTCTCTGAACGCTCTGCGTCTATTAATGACTTTATTAATACAGTTATAACCAAAGCAGGAGAGAAAACCCGAGACCCCGCGCCTCTCTACCCTCACAGCCTTAACCGGGATAACACGGTTTAAACTGTTAAAACGATGATGAGCGCCATGATCCTGTTTAACTCTTAGGAAGTAAATGCTAATATTGTGATCAGGCTAAAATGTTTTAAGGACATAAACATTACGACCAGATGAAAACTGTTGCTGGCGGTGTTTTAAACTGTTAAAGAGTTTTATAATCCGGTTTAAACTGCTGGTGAAATAAAATCGAAGGACATACAGAAACACAAGAGGAGAAACACAAAGCGGAGGATAAAAATAAAAACAGAGCTGACTGTTCCCGACTTTCCAGCTGTCTCTCTGTACTGTGATAATCGTCCTGCTCTGTCGGAGCGGCTGCTGCTGTAGTATATATATGTAGTACAATAGACTTCTTCTTTTCAAGCATTTTCTGAAAATCAGAATGAACAGAAAACTTTCCTGTTTCGCTCCCTGCTTTCCGAACCCCCCTTAAGTCTCCGCGTTAATTATCCGGCGCTCCTGGTCTGTTTGTTTGTTTGTTTGTTTGTGTGGTCTTACCTTGCCGCACACTTCGCAGGTGAACACTTTGGGCTTGCTGTGCGGCGCGGCGCCGCTGATCTTGGCCGAGTTCTTCAGGAGCTTCTCTGTGAGGATGTGCGCGCTCTCGGCTCCCGCGCGCGCCTTCTCCGCCCACGCGGCCTTCTGCAGCGGCCCGTTCAGGAAGTACGAGGCCACGGGGTGCAGCCCGAGCAGCCCCGCAGCCGCCGCCGCCGCCGCGGGCGCGCACGCGCTCTCCGCCGCACAGCTCACGTAGCGCGCAGCGCCGTGCAGGGCGTGCGCCGTGGCCGGGCTGAGTACGCGCGGCCGGAACAGCTTGTAGTGGCCGTGCTCGTGCTTGTAGCCCAGCAGCTCACCGCCGCCGCCGTGCGCGTGCACGTGCTGCTGGTGCTGGTGGTGGGAGAAAGTCTGCGAATGAGTCGCGTGCAGCGTGCTGCCGCCGAGCTCGAGCCCGTGCGCCGCCTCGTAGGCGAGCGGCACGAGCGGTAGTACGCAGCGCAGAGCGGGGGGAGACTCGCGCGTCGGGAACAGCGGCGTCGAGCGCGGCTCCGGGCTACGCGCCATGATCCGTTCGATGGAGAAAGCCAGCGGCTTCACGGCGGCGGCGGCGATGGAGCTCGCGGGGCCGCGCGGCGGCAGAGGGGAGCCGGGCGCTCCCGCTGAGGAGAAGCGCGCGCCGTCCATCGCCTCCGAGCGCAGCGCTCTCTCTCTCTCTCTCTCTCTCTCTCTTACACACTCTCTCTCCCCCTGTGTGAGTATGTATGTGTGAGAGTGTGCGCGCGTGCCGGTGCGCCGAAGTTTGGCTCCCGTGAGCGCGCGGAGAGCGTGGCACAGCCTCACCGCTGGCGATCGGCACTTATGCGCGCCTCAGCGGGGCGTGTTGGCCAATAACGCGCCTCCAGCTCACCAATGGCAGAGAGAGCGGCGCAGCGCCGAGCAGAGCCGCGCGCTCACACACTCACTCGCTCACAAAGTCACTCACTCACAAAGTCACACATACACGCACACACACAATCACTTACTCACTCTGTCACTCCGTCAGATCAGTCAGCAGCGCGGAGTGTGTCTCTCTCCTCTGCTGAAGCGCAGTGAGTGTGTATGAGTGAGTGTGCGAGCTGCGGTGGGCGGCCTGCTCAGCTGGGGCCCTGCGCTCAAAAACTCTCAACCACTCACGAGGACACAAAAAAACCTACAACGCCGGTGGCCCTTCTTCCCCATGTCAACAACACATTAAAGATCAGGGGATTGATATACTGGTTAGAATAACATCAGTGATATGATAATTTCATCATTATTGTTTTTCACTGTTACTATAATAGTTGTCAGTAAATTTACGATAATAAAAGTCTTTTCACTAGAAAAAAACATTGTTAATATCAACACACACACACACACACACACACACACACACACACACACACACACACACACACACACACATATATATATATATATATATATATATATATATATATATATATATATTGCAATGGTAAAAACAGTTTGAGTTTGTGCTGTAACTCCTTGTTTCCAGTTTCCAATTGTCTTTACCACACAAGAGAAGACAGATTCAGTGTCAGACTCACAGTTGGTTTCGAAGAAATCCAAAAGGAGTGTTTGATGCAAAATGTCGGCGGAAATTTCTGTGTAGTGGTGTTAGTTACGTCTTGGTTCTTGGACATGTTCATATCAAATACTAGAACACTTGATAATAATAATAACAATAACAACAACAACAACAACAACAACAACAATAATAATAATAATAATTTCTTGTTATTCTTCTTATTGTTGGTGTTGTGTCTGCTGTTTTGCTTGGCACGTGTATATTTATAAATGAATATTAACACAACAAAAACAGGCGGATCTGAACTAATAAAAATAAAATGTTTAGCAGCGATTGTTTTTATAGTATTTTGTGTAACGAAAAAATATAATAATTAATAAGTCAGAGCGCACACACTGAACACACTGAGCACACACTGAACACACACTGAACACACACTGAGCACACACTGAGCACACACTTAACACACACTGAACACACTCTGAATGCAATCTGAGCACACACTGCGCACACAGTGAACACATGCTGAACACACACTGAACACACTCTGAACACACGCTGAGCACATGCTGAACACAAACTGCACACGTGTTGACCACACTGAACACAAACTGAACAAACACTGAACAAACACGGAACACACTGAACACACACAGAATGCACACGGAACACACTGAGCAAACAATGAACACACATTGATCACAGTGAACACACACTGAACACACTGAGCACACACTGAACACAGTGAACACACACTGAAGACAGTAAACACACTGGACACACAAAGAACATACGCTGAACACATGCTGAACACACACTTAACACATTGAGCACATATTGAGCACATACATAACATACTGAATGCATACTGTACATACAAACACACTCTGAATAGACACTAAGCACACACTGAACAAACACTGAATCAACACTGAGCACATACTGGACACACAGTGAACACACAGTGAGCACACACTGAACACACTGGGCATGCACTGAACACACTGAGCACACACTGAGTACACGCTGAACACACTGGATACACTCTGAACACACAATGAACATATGCTGAACACATGCTGAGCACATGCTGAACACACGCTGAACACACTGAGCACACACTGAACATATGCTGAACGCATGCTGAAGACAGCCTGAACACACACTGTGTATACACACTGTGTATACACTGAACACACACTGAACACACCAATCACAGACTGAGCACACAATGAACACATTGAACACACACTGAGCACATGCTGAACACACACTAAACACACAATGAACATATGCAGAATACTTGCTGAACACATGCTGAACACACTGAGCACACACTGAACAAACTGAGCACACACTGAACACACACTGAGCACACACTGAGTACATGCTGAACATATGCTGAACACACGTTGAACACACTGTGCATACAGTGAACACACACACTGAACACAGTGGACACAGTGAACACACACTGGACACACAAAGAACATACGCTGAACACACACTCAACACATTGAGCACATATTGAGCACACACTGAACGCATACTGTACATACCCTGAACACACACGGAACACATGCTGAACACACAGAATACACATTGAAAACACTCTGAATGCACTCTGAGCACACACTGAGCACACAATGAACATATGCTAAACACACACTGAACACACATTGAGCACACACTGAACACAGTGGACACAGTGAACACACACTGGACACACAAAGAACATACGCTGAACACGTGCTGACCACACACTCAACACACTGAGCACATATTGAGCACACACTGAACGCATACTGTACATACCCTGAACAAACACGGAACACATGCTGAACACACAGAATACACATTGAAAACACTCTGAATGCACTCTAAGCACACAATGAACATATGCTGAAGACACACTGAACACACAAGGAACCTATGCTGAACACACACTGAACACACTCTAAACACATGCTGAACACAAACTGCACGTGCTGAACACACTGAGCAGACGATGAACACACACTAAACACACTGGACACACTAAACACACAATGAACATATCCTGAATACAGGCTGAACACATGCTGAACACACTGAACACACACAGAACACACACAGAACACACACGGAACACACTGTGTCACACAGAACACACTGTGTACACACAGAGCACACACTCAACACACTGAGCACACACGGAACACAGTGAACACACAATGAACACACTGAGCACACCGTGAACACACACTGGACACACAATGAACATACGCTGGACACATGCTGATCACATGCTGATCACACACATAACACACTGAACACAGAGCACACACTAAACACAGAGCACACACTGATCTCAGAGCACACACTGAACACAGAGCACACACTGAACACAGAGCACACTCTGAACACAGAGTACACGCTGAACTCAGAGTACACGCTGAACTCAGCACACATTGAACACAGAGTACACACTGAACACAGAGCGGACTTGCTGAGCTCAGAGCACACACTGAATACAGAGCACACGTTGAACTCTGAGCAGACTCTGAACACAGAGCACACACTGAACACAGAGTACACACTGAACTCAGAGCACACTGAACACAGAGCACACACTGAACACAGAGTACACACTGAACTCAGAGCAGAATCTGAACTCAGAGCACACACTGAACACAGCACACACTGAACACAGAGTACACACTGATCTCAGAGCACACACTGAACACAGTACACTCTGAACACAGAGCACAATCTGAACACAGAGTACATGCTGAACTCAGAGCACACACTGAACACAGAGTATACACTGAACACAGAGTACACACTGAACTCAGAGCACACACTGAACACAGGGTACACAGTGATCTCAGAGCACACACTGAACAGAGTACACTCTGAACACAGAGCACAATCTGAACACAGAGCACATGCTGAACTCAGAGCACACACTGAACACAGAGCACACACTGAACACAGAGCACACTGAACTCAGAGTACACACTGAACACAGAGTAGACAATGAACTCAGAGCACACTCTGAACACAGAGCACACTCTGAACACAGAGTACAACCTGAACTCAGAGCACACACTGAACACAGAGTATACCCTGAACACAGAGCGCACACGCTGAGCTCAGAGCACACACTGAACACAGAGCACACGCTGAACTCAGAACACACTCTGAGCACAGAGTACACACTGAATTCAGAGTACACTCTGAACTTAGAGCACACTCTGAACACAGAGCACACAAAGAACTCAGAGCAAACACTGAAAACAGAGTACACACTGAACTCAGAGCACACACTGAACACAGCGTACACACTGATCTCAGAGCACACTCTGAAAACAGTACACTCTGAACAGAGAGCACAATCTGAACACAGAGCACATGCTGAACTCAGAGCACACACTGAACACAGAGCACACACTGAACTCAGAGTACAATCTGAACACAGAGCACATGCTGAACTCAGAGCACACACTGAACACAGAGCACACACTGAACACAGAGTACACACTGATATCAGAGCACACACTGAACTCAGAGCACACACTAAACACAGAGCACACTGAACTCAGAGCACACTCTGAAATCAGAGCACACACTAAACACAGAGCACACTGAACTCAGAGCACACTCTCAACACAGAGCACACACTGAAAACAGAGTACACCCTGAACTCAGAGCACACACTGAACTCAAAGCACACACTGAACCCAGAGTACACGCTGAACTCAGCACACGCTGAACTCAGAGCACACATTGAACACAGAGTACACACTGAACACAGAGCGGACATGCTGAGCTCAGAGCACACACTGAACGCAAAGCACACTCTGAACACAGAGTACACACTGAACTCAGAGCACACTCTGAACACAGAGCACACTGAACACAGAGCACACTCTGAACACAGAGTACACACTGAAATCAGAGCACACACTAAACACAGAGCACACTGAACTCAGTGCACACTCTGAACACAGAGCACACAGTGAACTCAAAGCACACATTGAACACAGAGTATACACTGAACACAGAGCGGACATGCTGAGCTCAGAGCACACACTGAACGCAAAGCACACTCTGAACACAGAGTACACACTGAACTCAGAGCACACTCTGAACACAGAGCACACTGAACACAGAGCACACTCTGAACACAGAGTACACACTGAAATCAGAGCACACACTAAACACAGAGCACACTGAACTCAGTGCACACTCTGAACACAGAGCACACAGTGAACTCAAAGCACACACTGAACACAGAGTACACGCTGAACTCAGAGCACACGCTGAACTCAGAGCACACATTGAACACAGAGCACACACTGAACACAGAGCGGACATGCTGAGCTCAGAGCACACACTGAACACAGAGCACATGCTAAACTTAGAGTACACACTGAACTCAGAGCACAATCTGAACACAGTACACTCTGAACACAGAGTACACACTAAACACAGAGTACACACTGAACTCAGAGTACAATCTGAACACAGAGCACATGCTGAACTCAGAGCACACACTGAACACAGAGCACACACTGAACACAGAGTACACACTGATATCAGAGCACACACTGAACTCAGAGCACACACTAAACACAGAGCACACTGAACTCAGAGCACACTCTGAAATCAGAGCACACACTAAACACAGAGCACACTGAACTCAGAGCACACTCTCAACACAGAGCACACACTGAAAACAGAGTACACCCTGAACTCAGAGCACACACTGAACTCAAAGCACACACTGAACCCAGAGTACACGCTGAACTCAGCACACGCTGAACTCAGAGCACACATTGAACACAGAGTACACACTGAACACAGAGCGGACATGCTGAGCTCAGAGCACACACTGAACGCAAAGCACACTCTGAACACAGAGTACACACTGAACTCAGAGCACACTCTGAACACAGAGCACACTGAACACAGAGCACACTCTGAACACAGAGTACACACTGAAATCAGAGCACACACTAAACACAGAGCACACTGAACTCAGTGCACACTCTGAACACAGAGCACACAGTGAACTCAAAGCACACATTGAACACAGAGTATACACTGAACACAGAGCGGACATGCTGAGCTCAGAGCACACACTGAACGCAAAGCACACTCTGAACACAGAGTACACACTGAACTCAGAGCACACTCTGAACACAGAGCACACTGAACACAGAGCACACTCTGAACACAGAGTACACACTGAAATCAGAGCACACACTAAACACAGAGCACACTGAACTCAGTGCACACTCTGAACACAGAGCACACAGTGAACTCAAAGCACACACTGAACACAGAGTACACGCTGAACTCAGAGCACACGCTGAACTCAGAGCACACATTGAACACAGAGCACACACTGAACACAGAGCGGACATGCTGAGCTCAGAGCACACACTGAACACAGAGCACATGCTAAACTTAGAGTACACACTGAACTCAGAGCACAATCTGAACACAGTACACTCTGAACACAGAGTACACACTAAACACAGAGTACACACTGAACTCAGAGCACACACTGAACTCAGAGCACAATCTGAACACAGAGCACATGCTGAACTCAGAGCACACACTGAACACAGAGTACACACTGAACTCTGAGCACAATCTGAGCACAGATCACATGCTGAACTCAGAGCACACACTGAACACAGAGCACACACTGAACACAGAGTACACACGGATATCAGAGCACACACTGAACTCAGAGCACACACTAAACACAGAGCACACTGAACTCAGAGCACACTCTGAACACAGAGCACACAGTGAACTCAAAGCACACACTGAACACAGAGTACAAGTTGAATTCGGAGCACATGCTGAACTCAGAGCACACATTGAACACAGAGTACACACTGAACACAGAGCGGACATGCTGATCTCAGAGCACACACTGAACACAGAGCACACTCTGAACACAGAGCACACACTGAACTCAGAGCACACACTGAACACAGAGCACACATTGAACACAGAGTACACACTGAACACAGAGCGGACATGCTGAGCTCAGAGCACACACTGAACTCAGAGCACACTCTGAACACAGAGCACACACTGAACTCAGAGCACACACTGAACACAGAGCACACACTCAACACAGAGTACACACTGAACCCAGAGCACACTCTGAACAAAGAGTACACACTGAACTCATAGCACAATCTGAACACAGAGTACACGCTGAACTCAGAGTACACGCTTAACTCAGAGCACACATTGAACACAGAGTACATACTGAACACAGAGTGGACATGCTGAGCTCAGAGCACACACTGAACACAGAGCACACGTTGAACTCTGAGCACACTCTGTGTACAGAGTACACACTGAACTCAGAGCACACTCTGAACACAGAGCACACGTTGAACTCTGAGCAGACTCTGAACACAGAGCACACACTGAACACAGAGTACACACTGAACTCAGAGCACACTGAACACAGAGCACACACTGAACACAGAGTACACACTGAACTCAGAGCAGAATCTGAACTCAGAGCACACACTGAACACAGCACACACTGAACACAGAGTACACACTGATCTCAGAGCACACACTGAACACAGTACACTCTGAACACAGAGCACAATCTGAACACAGAGTACATGCTGAACTCAGAGCACACACTGAACACAGAGTATACACTGAACACAGAGTACACACTGAACTCAGAGCACACACTGAACACAGGGTACACAGTGATCTCAGAGCACACACTGAACAGAGTACACTCTGAACACAGAGCACAATCTGAACACAGAGCACATGCTGAACTCAGAGCACACACTGAACACAGAGCACACACTGAACACAGAGCACACTGAACTCAGAGTACACAATGAACACAGAGTAGACAATGAACTCAGAGCACACTCTGAACACAGAGCACACTCTGAACACAGAGTACAACCTGAACTCAGAGCACACACTGAACACAGAGTATACCCTGAACACAGAGCGCACACGCTGAGCTCAGAGCACACACTGAACACAGAGCACACGCTGAACTCAGAACACACTCTGAGCACAGAGTACACACTGAATTCAGAGTACACTCTGAACTTAGAGCACACTCTGAACACAGAGCACACAAAGAACTCAGAGCAAACACTGAAAACAGAGTACACACTGAACTCAGAGCACACACTGAACACAGCGTACACACTGATCTCAGAGCACACTCTGAAAACAGTACACTCTGAACAGAGAGCACAATCTGAACACAGAGCACATGCTGAACTCAGAGCACACACTGAACACAGAGCACACACTGAACTCAGAGTACAATCTGAACACAGAGCACATGCTGAACTCAGAGCACACACTGAACACAGAGCACACACTGAACACAGAGTACACACTGATATCAGAGCACACACTGAACTCAGAGCACACACTAAACACAGAGCACACTGAACTCAGAGCACACTCTGAAATCAGAGCACACACTAAACACAGAGCACACTGAACTCAGAGCACACTCTCAACACAGAGCACACACTGAAAACAGAGTACACCCTGAACTCAGAGCACACACTGAACTCAAAGCACACACTGAACCCAGAGTACACGCTGAACTCAGCACACGCTGAACTCAGAGCACACATTGAACACAGAGTACACACTGAACACAGAGCGGACATGCTGAGCTCAGAGCACACACTGAACGCAAAGCACACTCTGAACACAGAGTACACACTGAACTCAGAGCACACTCTGAACACAGAGCACACTGAACACAGAGCACACTCTGAACACAGAGTACACACTGAAATCAGAGCACACACTAAACACAGAGCACACTGAACTCAGTGCACACTCTGAACACAGAGCACACAGTGAACTCAAAGCACACATTGAACACAGAGTATACACTGAACACAGAGCGGACATGCTGAGCTCAGAGCACACACTGAACGCAAAGCACACTCTGAACACAGAGTACACACTGAACTCAGAGCACACTCTGAACACAGAGCACACTGAACACAGAGCACACTCTGAACACAGAGTACACACTGAAATCAGAGCACACACTAAACACAGAGCACACTGAACTCAGTGCACACTCTGAACACAGAGCACACAGTGAACTCAAAGCACACACTGAACACAGAGTACACGCTGAACTCAGAGCACACGCTGAACTCAGAGCACACATTGAACACAGAGCACACACTGAACACAGAGCGGACATGCTGAGCTCAGAGCACACACTGAACACAGAGCACATGCTAAACTTAGAGTACACACTGAACTCAGAGCACAATCTGAACACAGTACACTCTGAACACAGAGTACACACTAAACACAGAGTACACACTGAACTCAGAGTACAATCTGAACACAGAGCACATGCTGAACTCAGAGCACACACTGAACACAGAGCACACACTGAACACAGAGTACACACTGATATCAGAGCACACACTGAACTCAGAGCACACACTAAACACAGAGCACACTGAACTCAGAGCACACTCTGAAATCAGAGCACACACTAAACACAGAGCACACTGAACTCAGAGCACACTCTCAACACAGAGCACACACTGAAAACAGAGTACACCCTGAACTCAGAGCACACACTGAACTCAAAGCACACACTGAACCCAGAGTACACGCTGAACTCAGCACACGCTGAACTCAGAGCACACATTGAACACAGAGTACACACTGAACACAGAGCGGACATGCTGAGCTCAGAGCACACACTGAACGCAAAGCACACTCTGAACACAGAGTACACACTGAACTCAGAGCACACTCTGAACACAGAGCACACTGAACACAGAGCACACTCTGAACACAGAGTACACACTGAACTCAGAGCACACACTAAACACAGAGCACACTGAACTCAGTGCACACTCTGAACACAGAGCACACAGTGAACTCAAAGCACACATTGAACACAGAGTATACACTGAACACAGAGCGGACATGCTGAGCTCAGAGCACACACTGAACGCAAAGCACACTCTGAACACAGAGTACACACTGAACTCAGAGCACACTCTGAACACAGAGCACACTGAACACAGAGCACACTCTGAACACAGAGTACACACTGAAATCAGAGCACACACTAAACACAGAGCACACTGAACTCAGTGCACACTCTGAACACAGAGCACACAGTGAACTCAAAGCACACACTGAACACAGAGTACACGCTGAACTCAGAGCACACGCTGAACTCAGAGCACACATTGAACACAGAGCACACACTGAACACAGAGCGGACATGCTGAGCTCAGAGCACACACTGAACACAGAGCACATGCTAAACTTAGAGTACACACTGAACTCAGAGCACAATCTGAACACAGTACACTCTGAACACAGAGTACACACTAAACACAGAGTACACACTGAACTCAGAGCACACACTGAACTCAGAGCACAATCTGAACACAGAGCACATGCTGAACTCAGAGCACACACTGAACACAGAGTACACACTGAACTCTGAGCACAATCTGAGCACAGATCACATGCTGAACTCAGAGCACACACTGAACACAGAGCACACACTGAACACAGAGTACACACTGATATCAGAGCACACACTGAACTCAGAGCACACACTAAACACAGAGCACACTGAACTCAGAGCACACTCTGAACACAGAGCACACAGTGAACTCAAAGCACACACTGAACACAGAGTACAAGTTGAATTCGGAGCACATGCTGAACTCAGAGCACACATTGAACACAGAGTACACACTGAACACAGAGCGGACATGCTGATCTCAGAGCACACACTGAACACAGAGCACACTCTGAACACAGAGCACACACTGAACTCAGAGCACACACTGAACACAGAGCACACATTGAACACAGAGTACACACTGAACACAGAGCGGACATGCTGAGCTCAGAGCACACACTGAACTCAGAGCACACTCTGAACACAGAGCACACACTGAACTCAGAGCACACACTGAACACAGAGCACACACTCAACACAGAGTACACACTGAACCCAGAGCACACTCTGAACAAAGAGTACACACTGAACTCATAGCACAATCTGAACACAGAGTACACGCTGAACTCAGAGTACACGCTTAACTCAGAGCACACATTGAACACAGAGTACATACTGAACACAGAGTGGACATGCTGAGCTCAGAGCACACACTGAACACAGAGCACACGTTGAACTCTGAGCACACTCTGTGTACAGAGTACACACTGAACTCAGAGCACACTCTGAACACAGAGCACACACTGAACACAGAGTACACAATGAACTCAGAGCACACGCTGAACTCAGAGCACACGCTGAACACAGAGCACGCACTGAACACAGAGCACACGCTGAACACAGAGTACACAATGAACTCAGAGCACATGCTGAACTCAGAGCACACGCTGAACACAGAGCACACACTGAACACAGAGTACACACTGAACACAGAGCGGACATGCTGAGCTCAGAGCACACACTGAACACAGAGCACACTCTGAACACAGAGCACACACTGAACTCTGAACAGACTCTGAGTGCAGAGTACACACTGAACACAGAGCGGACATGCTGAGCTCAGAGCACACACTGAACTCAGAGCACACTCTGAACACAGAGCACACACTGAACTCAGAGCACACACTGAATACAGCACACACTGAACACAGAGTACACACTGAACTCAGAGCACAATCTGAACTCAGAGCACACACTGAACACAGAGCACACACTGAACACAGAGTACACACTGATCTCAGAGCACACACTGAACACAGTACACTCTGAACACAGAGCACAATCTGAACACAGAGTACACACTGAACTCATAGCACAATCTGAACTCAGAGCACACACTGAACACAGAGCACACACTGAACACAGAGTACACACTGATCTCAGAGCACACACTGAACACAGAGCACACACTGAACACAGAGCACACTCTGAACACAGAGTACACGCTGAACTCAGAGTACACGCTTAACTCAGAGCACACATTGAACACAGAGTACATACTGAACACAGAGTGGACATGCTGAGCTCAGAGCACACACTGAACACAGAGCACACGTTGAACTCTGAGCACACTCTGTGTACAGAGTACACACTGAACTCTGAGCACAATCTGAGCACAGATCACATGCTGAACTCAGAGCACACACTGAACACAGAGCACACACTGAACACAGAGTACACACTGATATCAGAGCACACACTGAACTCAGAGCACACACTAAACACAGAGCACACTGAACTCAGAGCACACTCTGAACACAGAGCACACAGTGAACTCAAAGCACACACTGAACACAGAGTACAAGTTGAATTCGGAGCACATGCTGAACTCAGAGCACACATTGAACACAGAGTACACACTGAACACAGAGCGGACATGCTGAGCTCAGAGCACACACTGAACACAGAGCACACTCTGAACACAGAGCACACACTGAACTCAGAGCACACACTGAACACAGAGCACACATTGAACACAGAGTACACACTGAACACAGAGCGGACATGCTGAGCTCAGAGCACACACTGAACTCAGAGCACACACTGAACACAGATCACACACTGAACACAGAGTACACACTGATCTCAGAGCACACACTGAACACAGGACACTCTGAACACAGCACAATCTGAACACAGAGCACATGCTGAACTCAGAGCACACACTGAACACAGAGTACACACTGATCTCAGAGCACACACTGAACACAGTACACTCTGAACACAGAGCACACTCTGAACACAGAGTACACACTGAACTCATAGCACAATCTGAACTCAGAGCACACACTGAACACAGAGCACACACTGAACACAGAGTACACACTGATCTCAGAGCACACACTGAACACAGAGCACACACTGAACACAGAGCACACTGTGAACACAGAGCACACCCTGAACACAGAGCACACACTGATCTCAGAGCACACACTGAAATCAGAGCACACACTAAACACAGAGCACACTGAACTCAGAGCACACATTGAACACAGAGTATACACTGAACAGAGAGCGGACATGCTGAGCTCAGAGCACACACTGAACGCAAAGCACACTCTGAACACAGAGTACACACTGAACTCAGAGCACACTCTGAACACAGAGCACACTGAACACAGAGCACACTCTGAACACAGAGTACACACTGAAATCAGAGCACACACTAAACACAGAGCACACTGAACTCAGTGCACACTCTGAACACAGAGCACACAGTGAACTCAAAGCACACACTGAACACAGAGTACACGCTGAACTCAGAGCACATGCTGAACTCAGAGCACACATTGAACACAGAGCACACAGTGAACACAGAGCGGACATGCTGAGCTCAGAGCACACACTGAACACAGAGCACATGCTTACCTTAGAGTACACACTGAAATCAGAGCACAATCTGAACACAGTACACTCTGAACACAGAGTACACACTAAACACAGAGCACACGCTGAACTCAGAGCACACGCTGAACACAGAGCACGCACTGAACACAGAGCACACGCTGAACACAGAGTACACAATGAACTCAGAGCACACGCTGAACTCAGAGCACACGCTGAACACAGAGCACACACTGAACACAGAGTACACACTGAACACAGAGCGGACATGCTGAGCTCAGAGCACACACTGAACACAGAGCACACTCTGAACACAGAGCACACACTGAACTCTGAACACACTCTGAGTGCAGAGTACACACTGAACTCAGAGCACACTCTGAACACAGAGCACACACTGAACTCAGAGCACACACTGAATACAGCACACACTGAACACAGAGTACACACTGAACTCAGAGCACAATCTGCACTCAGAGCACACACTGAACACAGAGCACACACTGAACACAGAGTACACACTGATCTCAGAGCACACACTGAACACAGTACACTCTGAACACAGAGCACACTCTGAACACAGAGTACACACTGAACTCATAGCACAATCTGAACTCAGAGCACACACTGAACACAGAGCACACACTGAACACAGAGTACACACTGATCTCAGAGCACACACTGAACACAGAGCACACACTGAACACAGAGCACACTCTGAACACAGAGTACACGCTGAACTCAGAGTACACGCTTAACTCAGAGCACACATTGAACACAGAGTACATACTGAACACAGAGTGGACATGCTGAGCTCAGAGCACACACTGAACACAGAGCACACGTTGAACTCTGAGCACACTCTGTGTACAGAGTACACACTGAACTCTGAGCACAATCTGAGCACAGATCACATGCTGAACTCAGAGCACACACTGAACACAGAGCACACACTGAACACAGAGGACACACTGATATCAGAGCACACACTGAACTCAGAGCACACACTAAACACAGAGCACACTGAACTCAGAGCAC
Source organism: Pygocentrus nattereri (assembly GCF_015220715.1). Lineage (NCBI taxonomy): Eukaryota > Metazoa > Chordata > Actinopteri > Characiformes > Serrasalmidae > Pygocentrus > Pygocentrus nattereri. The sequence goes on along the minus strand of NC_051221.1, from coordinate 27,687,793 downwards.
ACTCTGAACACAGAGCACACAGTGAACTCAAAGCACACACTGAACACAGAGTACAAGTTGAATTCGGAGCACATGCTGAACTCAGAGCACACATTGAACACAGAGTACACACTGAACACAGAGCGGACATGCTGAGCTCAGAGCACACACTGAACACAGAGCACACTCTGAACACAGAGCACACACTGAACTCAGAGCACACACTGAACACAGAGCACACATTGAACACAGAGTACACACTGAACACAGAGCGGACATGCTGAGCTCAGAGCACACACTGAACTCAGAGCACACACTGAACACAGATCACACACTGAACACAGAGTACACACTGATCTCAGAGCACACACTGAACACAGGACACTCTGAACACAGCACAATCTGAACACAGAGCACATGCTGAACTCAGAGCACACACTGAACACAGAGTACACACTGATCTCAGAGCACACACTGAACACAGTACACTCTGAACACAGAGCACACTCTGAACACAGAGTACACACTGAACTCATAGCACAATCTGAACTCAGAGCACACACTGAACACAGAGCACACACTGAACACAGAGTACACACTGATCTCAGAGCACACACTGAACACAGAGCACACTGTGAACACAGAGCACACCCTGAACACAGAGCACACACTGATCTCAGAGCACACACTGAAATCAGAGCACACACTAAACACAGAGCACACTGAACTCAGAGCACACATTGAACACAGAGTATACACTGAACAGAGAGCGGACATGCTGAGCTCAGAGCACACACTGAACGCAAAGCACACTCTGAACACAGAGTACACACTGAACTCAGAGCACACTCTGAACACAGAGCACACTGAACACAGAGCACACTCTGAACACAGAGTACACACTGAAATCAGAGCACACACTAAACACAGAGCACACTGAACTCAGTGCACACTCTGAACACAGAGCACACAGTGAACTCAAAGCACACACTGAACACAGAGTACACGTTGAACTCAGAGCACATGCTGAACTCAGAGCACACATTGAACACAGAGCACACAGTGAACACAGAGCGGACATGCTGAGCTCAGAGCACACACTGAACACAGAGCACATGCTTACCTTAGAGTACACACTGAAATCAGAGCACAATCTGAACACAGTACACTCTGAACACAGAGTACACACTAAACACAGAGTACACACTAAACACAGAGTACACACTGAACTCATAGCACAATCTGAACACAGAGCACATGCTGAACTCAGAGCACACACTGAACACAGAGTACACACTGAATTCTGAGGACAATCTGAGCACAGAGCACATGCTGAACTCAGAGCACACACTGAACACAGAGCACACACTGAACACAGAGTACACACTGATATCAGAGCACACACTGAACTCAGAGCACACACTGAACACAGAGTACACAATGAACTCAGAGCACACGCTGAACTCAGAGCACACGCTGAACACAGAGCACACACTGAACACAGAGTACACACTGAACACAGAGCGGACATGCTGAGCTCAGAGCACACACTGAACACAGAGCACACTCTGAACACAGAGCACACACTGAACTCTGAACACACTCTGAGTGCAGAGTACACACTGAACTCAGAGCACACTCTGAACACAGAGCACACACTGAACTCAGAGCACACACTGAATACAGCACACACTGAACACAGAGTACACACTGAACTCAGAGCACAATCTGAACACAGAGTACACTGAACTCAGAGCACACTCTAAACACAGAGTACACACTGATCTCAGAGCACACACTGAACTCTGAGCACACACTAAACACAGAGCACACTGAACTCAGAGCACACTCTAAACACAGAGTAGACACTGATCTCAGAGCACACACTGAATTCAGAGCACACACTGAACACAGAGTAGACAATGAACTCAGAGCACACTCTGAACACAGAGCACAATCTGAACACAGAGTACAACCTGAACTCAGAGCACACACTGAACACAGAGTACACTGAACTCAGAGCACACTCTAAACACAGAGTAGACACTGATCTCAGAGCACACACTGAACTCAGAGTACACACTGAACACAGAGTAGACAATGAACTCAGAGCACACTCTGAACACAGAGCACACTCTGAACACAGAGTACAACCTGAACTCAGAGCACACACTGAACACAGAGTATACCCTGAACACAGAGCGCACACGCTGAGCTCAGAGCACACACTGAACACAGAGCACACGCTGAACTCAGAACACACTCTGAGCACAGAGTACACACTGAATTCAGAGTACACACTGAACTCAGAGCACACACTGAACACAGCGTACACACTGATCTCAGAGCACACTCTGAACACAGTTTACTCTGAACACAGAGCACAATCTGAACACAGAGCACATGCTGAACTCAGAGCACACACTGAACACAGAGCACACACTGAACTCAGAGTACACACTGAACACAGAGCACACACTGAACTCAGAGTACACACTGAACTCAGAGCACACTGTGAACACAGAGCACACCCTGAACACAGAGCACACTCTGATCTCAGAGCACACACTGAAATCAGAGCACACACTAAACACAGAGCACACTGAACTCAGAGCAAACATTCAACACAGAGTATACACTGAACACAGAGCGGACATGCTGAGCTCAGAGCACAAACTGAACGCAAAGCACACTCTGAACACAGAGTACACACTGAACTCAGAGCACACTCTGAACACAGAGCACACTGAACACAGAGCACACTCTGAACACAGAGTACACACTGAAATCAGAGCACACACTAAACACAGAGCACACTGAACTCAGTGCACACTCTGAACACAGAGCACACAGTGAACTCAAAGCACACACTGAACACAGAGTACACGCTGAACTCAGAGCACACGCTGAACTCAGAGCACACATTGAACACAGAGCACACAGTGAACACAGAGCGGACATGCTGAGCTCAGAGCACACACTGAACACAGAGCACATGCTTACCTTAGAGTACACACTGAACTCAGAGCACAATCTGAACACAGTACACTCTGAACACAGAGTACACACTAAACACAGAGTACACACTAAACACAGAGTACACACTGAACTCATAGCACAATCAGAACACAGAGCACATGCTGAACTCAGAGCACACACTGAACACAGAGTACACACTGAACTCTGAGGACAATCTGAGCACAGAGCACATGCTGAACTCAGAGCACACACTGAACACAGAGCACACACTGAACACAGAGTACACACTGATATCAGAGCACACACTGAACTCAGAGCACACACTAAACACAGAGCACACTGAACTCAGAGCACACTCTGAACACAGAGCACACAGTGAACTCAAAGCACACACTGAACACAGAGTACAAGTTGAATTCGGAGCACACGCTGAACTCAGAGCACACATTGAACACAGAGTACACACTGAACACAGAGCGGACATGCTGAACACAGAGCACACACTGAACTCAGAGCACACACTGAACACAGAGCACACACTGAACACAGAGTACACGTTGAATTCAGAGCACACGCTGAACTCAGAGCACACATTGAACACAGAGTACACACTGAACTCAGAGCACACACTGAACACAGAGCACACACTGAACACAGAGTACACACTGAACTCAGAGCACACTCTGAACACAGAGTACACACTGAACTCATAGCACAATCTGAACTCAGAGCACACACTGAACACAGAGTACACACTGATCTCAGAGCACACACTGAACACAGAGCAAACACTGAACACAGAGCACACTCTGAACAGAGAGTACACGCTGAACTCAGAGTACACGCTTTACTCAGAGCACACATTGAACACAGAGTACACACTGAACACAGAGCGGACATGCTGAGCTCAGAGCACACACTGAACACAGAGCACACGTTGAACTCTGAGCACACTCTGAGTACAGAGTACACACTGAACTCAGAGCACACTCTGAACACAGAGCACACACTGAACACAGAGTACACAATGAACTCAAAGCACATGCTGAACTCAGAGCACACACTGAACACAGAGTACACACTGAACTCAGAGCACACTGAACACAGAGCACACACTGAACACAGAGCACACACTGAACACAGAGTACACACTGAACTCAGAGCACAATCTGAACTCAGAGCACACACTGAACACAGAGCACACACTGAACACAGAGTACACACTGATCTCAGAGCACACACTGAACTCAGAGCACACACTGAACACAGAGCACACACTGAACACAGAGTACACACTGATCTCAGAGCACACACTGAACACAGAGCACACACTGAACACAGAGTACACACTGATCTCAGAGCACACACTGAACACAGAGCACACACTGAACACAGAGTACACACTCATCTCAGAGCACACTCTGAACACAGAGTACACGCTGAACTCAGAGCACACGCTAAACTCAGAGCACACACTTAACTCAGAGCACACACTGAACAGAGTACACACTGAACTCAGAGAACACTGAACACAGAGCACACACTGAACACAGAGTACACACTCAACTCAGAGTACACACTAAACACAGAGTACACACTGAACTCATAGCACAATCAGAACACAGAGCACATGCTGAACTCAGAGCACACACTGAACACAGAGTACACACTGAACTCTGAGGACAATCTGAGCACAGAGCACATGCTGAACTCAGAGCACACACTGAACACAGAGCACACACTGAACACAGAGTACACACTGATATCAGAGCACACACTGAACTCAGAGCACACACTAAACACAGAGCACACTGAACTCAGAGCACACTCTGAACACAGAGCACACAGTGAACTCAAAGCACACACTGAACACAGAGTACAAGTTGAATTCGGAGCACACGCTGAACTCAGAGCACACATTGAACACAGAGTACACACTGAACTCAGAGCACACACTGAACACAGAGCACACACTGAACACAGAGTACACGTTGAATTCAGAGCACACGCTGAACTCAGAGCACACATTGAACACAGAGTACACACTGAACTCAGAGCACACTCTGAACACAGAGCACACACTGAACTCAGAGCACACACTGAACACAGAGCACACACTGAACACAGAGTACACACTGAACTCAGAGCACACTCTGAACACAGAGTACACACTGAACTCATAGCACAATCTGAACTCAGAGCACACACTGAACACAGAGCACACACTGAACACAGAGTACACACTGATATCAGAGCACACACTGAACTCAGAGCACACACTGAACTCATAGCACAATCTGAACTCAGAGCACACACTGAACACAGAGCACACACTGAACACAGAGTACACGTTGAATTCAGAGCACACGCTGAACTCAGAGCACACATTGAACACAGAGTACACACTGAACTCAGAGCACACTCTGAACACAGAGCACACACTGAACTCAGAGCACACACTGAACACAGAGCACACACTGAACACAGAGTACACACTGAACTCAGAGCACACTCTGAACACAGAGTACACACTGAACTCATAGCACAATCTGAACTCAGAGCACACACTGAACACAGAGTACACACTGATCTCAGAGCACACACTGAACACAGAGCACACACTGAACACAGAGCACACTCTGAACACAGAGTACACGCTTAACTCAGAGCACACATTGAACACAGAGTACACACTGAACACAGAGCGGACATGCTGAGCTCAGAGCACACACTGAACACAGAGCACACGTTGAACTCTGAGCACACTCTGAGTACAGAGTACACACTGAACTCAGAGCACACTCTGAACACAGAGCACACACTGAACACAGAGTACACAATGAACTCAGAGCACATGCTGAACTCAGAGCACACACTGAACACAGAGTACACACTGAACTCAGAGCACACTGAACACAGAGCACACACTGAACACAGAGCACACACTGAACACAAAGTACACACTGAACTCAGAGCACAATCTGAACTCAGAGCACACACTGAACACAGAGCACACACTGAACTCAGAGTACACACTGATCTCAGAGCACACACTGAACTCAGAGCACACACTGAACACAGAGCACACACTGAACACAGAGTACACACTGATCTCAGAGCACACACTGAACACAGAGCACACACTGAACACAGAGTACACACTGATCTCAGAGCACACACTGAACACAGAGCACACACTGAACACAGAGTACACACTGATCTCAGAGCACACTCTGAACACAGAGTACACGCTGAACTCAGAGCACACGCTAAACTCAGAGCACACGCTTAACTCAGAGCACACACTGAACACAGAGTACACACTGAACTCAGAGAACACTCTGAACACAGAGCACACACTGAACACAGAGTACACACTCAACTCAGAGAACACTCTGAACACAGAGCACACACTGAACGCAGAGTACACACTGAACTCAGAGCACAATCTGAACACAGAGCACACACTGAACACAGAGTACACACTCAACTCAGAGAACACTCTGAACACAGAGCACACACTGAACGCAGAGTACACACTGAACACAGAGCACACTGAACTCAGAGCACACTCTGAACACAGAGCACACACTGAACACAGAGTACACACTGAACACAGAGTACACACTGAACACAGAGCACACACTGAACACAGCGCACACCAAGATTGAGTGCAAAATAATATGTCAATACATAATTGAATAGACTAGAAATGAAACTATATTCTATATGCACACATACCCACACACACACACACACATCACAGAGTCTCTACAAAATAACGAATATCATACTGCAATAAAACAACAAACAACAATAACAACAAAAACCTTATTTTACAACCCAGAAGCTAATTTTAATTTCTTTTACAAGTGATTGAAATTTCGCTACAACTCGGAACACCGTTTATAATTAATGATTAAAGAGAGAGAGAGAGAGAGAGAGAGAGAGAGAGAGAGAGAGAGAGATGTAAAATGTAATAAAATCATATTATCTTCACTGGAATGAAGAAATCTCTCTCACATCGCATTTCTCGCTGATGTGGTTTGAAGGTTAAAAGGCTCGATTCGAAGCTGAAACACGTGGTTTTATTTCTCAGGGTTTCGGACTTTCTCTTTAATGCCTCCCTCTCACCGCATCGCACAGTCAGTTGGAGTATTTATACGCGCCACAGCTTAAACGTTTTTAAAAACAGGCCTGAATGTTATTTTACAAACCAGAAGCTACTTTTTCTTCCAGAAAACAGAAGCGATTTAGACTCTGATTCTCGCTCTATCGGCCCTGTAACAGCCCCAGATCTTCACTGAGCGCAGCGCAGCAGCCTCACAGCTCTTCACATGATTTTCACCTGAAGAGCCTCGGAGGCCGAAGTTCAGCGCTGGCGCTGCTGGTGCGCCCGGTTTGTACCTACTTTCTCTCCATTTTACCGCCGATTTTGATTAAAAGCACATCAGCACTTAGCCGACCAATCAGAGTCAGTGTCAGTCAGTATCAGCCAGGGACAGACAGGCTGCTGCGGTCCAGCCAAAAAAGCTCAGCAGGGGCTCCTACAGAGCGTGAGCTCCGGGTGGGCCGTACCCCTCCCCCGCCACCCACGGCAGCTCCGCTTACGCCTGTTACCTTTTAATAGTGTTTACTCCTGATTGGTGAGTTTACAACTAAGAACATAGAACTGCGTCCAGAAACTTCTGCTACTGCTCCTGTCCTCCCCTGGAAGAACGCGGAGGAATCGAGGAGAGGAGAGGACAGGAGAGGACCAGGACGAGAGGATTAGAGAGCAGAGGAGCAGGGGGAAAGGAGAGGAGAAGGAGGAGAGGACAGGAGCAAGAGGAGAGGAGAAGAGATGAGGGGAGAAGGAGTGGAGAGGAGAAATGGGAGAGCTGATGTCCACTATCGACCAAATGAGCCAATCACAACGTTTGCATGACAGCTCGGCCTATAGCGCCGCTCCAGACTCTGCGCCTGTTCGCTCTGTGCGCTTTTCTGCTCCGTGTGTTTTATTTCATTTCACTCCAAATACAAAATACACAACACAGAATCCAATAAACCCGATAAAACACAGGTTAAAGTTCAGCTGGGCAGCTCCGTGTTTGTCCGTGCTCTCTGGGCAGGGGTGCGTCTCTGTAATCTGTCAGTGTTTCAGTGTAGCCGCGCTCTGCGTCCTCGGCGGCTGTTCTGAGCGGCTCTTCTCCTCCGGTGCTCGGACAGCCGGTAAGATGGCGTCACGAACACGGCTAAAAGACGGGGCCGTCACGGGGCAAAGAAGCGACATCACGTTAGATTTCTAAAGCGTGCTTAGGGCTTTGAAAACACGGCGTGTGTTTTGTTAAAGGTGTTACGCTGAGAATGAGCTTAAAGCTGTTATTAGTTATTTCTAGTTTTAGTGTTCAGCAAATCGCAAAAAAGGAAAGTCGCGAACGCGCGTGGCGAGCCGGTTTAACTTAACTCCAACGATACCATTAACTCTGTTTTTACTGGTAAACGCGGCAGATTCGACTAGTAAAAACTATGATTCCAGAATATTAGTCTAATTTTTACTAGTCCTAATATAAAGCATACATATCTGTAAAGCTGTTTTCACTAGTCACATTGCCAGGCTGGCATTTCCATCCTGTGATTCTGACTAAGTCATATGTTACCACTGATTTACAATCACAACGGAACCTCATTCCGTCTGATCTATAATTACATTTTTACCATTAAATGATACATCCACACTTTAATTCTGACTAGTAAAAAATCCAGGTCCACATCCATGACTGATTTCACTAGTAGAAATACTAACTCAAGATATCTTTTAGTTATGACTAGTTATAATACATCGTTTCAGATCTCTAAAATACAGCTGCAGATGTTTAGATGTTCTGTTTTGACTAGTAAGAATAATATAATTGATATCTCAGTGTAGAATTATAACCAGTCAGAAAGCAGTTGTGAACAGATGATTTGACTAGTATGAATTACATTGAGTAATGATTAAAAATATAACTAGTCAGGTTTACAGACGTCTTCGATAAAGTTACTGAGATTTAAACTGTAGGCCAGAGATCTAGTTCTGATTCTTACTAGCTGATTATGTGTCAGATCTCGTTAATAGTTTACTGCATACATAAACATGTATATTTTATGCATATTTATGAGAGCAACTTTAGGCAGGTAAAAGGTGGTATGTGTGCAGGGAGCAAGATGGAAGGCGGTTGTGAAGGAGCGGAGTGAAGGGCAGAGGAAGAGTCTGACTCATTCAGCTGTGGGTGTTAAACGTGGTCACATTAGTGAGGGAGAGACTGGAGCGCCTCAGGAACATAGGAAGATCAATTAAATAATTGACCTTTATCAACAGTTTATCTAGCTGAGAGGGTCGCGAAGCAGCTTTAATGGCCATTTTTTATGGTGGGCTGGACCCTTAAGTCTGAAACAGAGTCTAATCTGTGATTTAGTTGTCTAGGTTTTTACTGTAGATCTAGTTGCACTGCACCACATGGATCTGAAAGCGGGTTAACTCGCGATCCGACGTGTGTGCCTGACGGATGCGCCAGAGTGAACAAACAGAAGGTTATTCTCGAGACCAGGTATTCTGGATATGCTGGTCTTCTTCTGCAGTTTACGCGAGAAATAGGCCTCCACAATTTCACATGAAAATAATGATTATAACAGTTAATAGATCAACGTGGAAGCCAAAGTATCTCTGCGTCCTGCTAAAAGCAGGAAAACGTTGGCGAGAGATTTTCCACCAGACACGCGCATCGTGCAAACGCCAAAGTCATCGAGAGCAAAGACAGACTGCTGCAGGCGGGACAGCAGCGCTTTAATGCCACCACCGGTTTAACTGAATTCAGCAAACCTCGTAGTAGTAACACCAAGAATGACTTTTATATTGAAATACAGTCTGAGGAATCTGCTCTAAGCATCTGGACAGAGAAAAACGAGGAGTGTGGTCTTCTATAAATTAGCATGTGTACGAAGTCAGTTTTAGAAATCTGAAACTGAAGTTAAAGCTAGTCAGAACTCGTGTTTCACTGCCATCATTATCTGTCAATGACTGACGTTTTCATAATGGAATAGATAGTTAATATCTATATAAGATAGTTGTTGATATCTGTAATTATATTAAAGAGATCTGTATTTCAATTAAAAAAAATATATATATAGTAATATATAGCACATACTTATAACTAGTAATTACTACTAATAATTTTCTTTTTACTAGCAGAAATATACATTTCACTAGTTAAAATGAAATGACAGAAATCTATAATTCTTATTCTTACCAGTCAGAATTATTTACTAGTCGGGATTATGATTTTACGCGTTATGGCTTGTACGGCTGGTATCATTTTGGGCTAAACCACTTGCTGTTCGTGCGAAATGAAACTGTGCAGCGAGAAGGAGCGGACAGAAAAATGACCACAAACTCGTGGCTCACTTGATTCAGTTCTGCACTCTTGCAGCTCTTTGAGCTCATCAGCAAAACACTGCGACTTCACTCAGGCTTACATCTGCTCGCTCTCAGAAGAGCAGACGTGTTGGGCTGAGAGCTGCAGCGAGAAACCCAGAAGATCACGAAATCCTAATTCTGCCATTTGCGTCCAAATGAAGAGAGGACTGGGCTGTGGAGGCCAACACGAGCAGAACTCCTCTACCTAAACCTCGCAGATAGTTCAAGATCATTTTCTCATCAAATCTGAGGCTAGGAAAGAGATAATTAGGCCTGTGGTGATTAGACAGGCTTCTTCCAGCAGAGGACAGCTGACCCCAGGCTCAGGCTTAATGGCCAGATGGAGGGTAGGCGGAGGGCCCATGCTGCTCATTTCTCCATCCTCTCCCTTCAGCACAACTCCTCACTCCTCCGAGTGAAGAGCCTCAGCGGACTAACTTACTCATGGCAGGATGAAGTGACAAGTGGAGCAAGTCATGCAGCCCAGAGCTAAACAGCTATCAGCAGCTTTTCACAGCATATCAGTAGAACAGGGCACACTTTCAGTTCTGTACACTCTTAAAATGATGGTTCTTCGATTGTATACACAACTGTGAGCAATCAGAGAACCATCTGATTGCTTGAAGCGTTCTTAACGTGGTGAAATGGTTCCTCAGATTCATGGGGAATTTCTTGCATATTTTTAAAAGGGTTCTATATAGCACTAGAACAGGTTCTTCTGTTGTTAAAAGCTTGATTCAACAATGGCAGAACCCTTTTGATGCTATGTAGAACTATTTTCAAAAGGTTCATTATAGAACCAACACATTCCCCATCAATCTGAAGAACCATTTCATTACCAGCTTTAAACAGGCAAATGGTTCTTTGAGTGTTTATAGAGCTGCTGTCTTTACTAAAGAACCCATGAAAGAACATTTTAAGACTGTAGTGTACTATGCAAAAGTCAGAGACCTCAATTTCATTTAAATTTCCAGTCAAAATGGCCATTAAGTACATGACTTATTTTTCAATGCCAAGACAAAAATTGCGACGTATTGTACATTTAACATAAAATTACACAGAAGCCTCAATAGTTAAATATCAATCCATTTTCAGTATTTATTAAATTTTTCTATGCCTTTACTGTAGCTTCCATGCTTTTCAGGAGATTTTCAGTATTACTAGGAAATATTTTACACACCTCCTAAATTCAGTCTTAGAAGTTGGTTCTGCTTCTCACCTTCCATGTAACCCCAGTTACAAATTTAGAATTTTCAGTCCACAAGACCTCTCTCCACATCTCTAGTGTCAGTGTTTAGTGCATTTTTTTCTTCTTTTTTGTCTATTGTCTTTTCTCAGTATTGGCTTCTTGACAGCTACACATCCTGCTAAGGCGTGTTTGTGTAGTTGCTTGTGTGAATATCAGTGTCTGTTGGAATGGGAACAGAATGTCAGTGTGAGATCTGGGAGCAGCTTCTGATGAGAGGACACAGCTGTAACTCATGGGTTTTAAGAACTGAATGATTTGAATGAAGATTTGCAAAATAGTCCACAAAGTAAAAAAATTAAAAGAAAAAGAAAAAAGGAAATTAAATAAATGGGTGGTCTCTGACTTTTTATAGTGGTTGGTACAGTGTAGTGGGTAAAACTTTGCCCTCTGTGCTAAAGAGCTGGGGTTTGATTCCCCACTTGGGTAAACAACCTACACTATACCAATAAGTCATTGGGCAAGACACCTAGTCCTACCTTCACCTACCTGTGTAAAAAGGTCAAATTGTAAGCTGCTCTGGAGAACAGCATCTGCCAAATGCTGTAAATACACAGTATCATATATTATTACTGTCTTGCACTGAGACTTGTTCTACTATATTGTGCTGCTAGACCAGTTTGGTTATTTACGTAAGTACATACTTTAATTCCATACCTCAAATCACAAGACATCATATCCTCCTTACTTTCTAAATGGGATTATGCTACCATATTATGCTATGACTTACCTTGTAGTCTATTACAATTTAACATTGTTTTAAATGATTCTACTGAATTCAGAACTGTATTGTCACATTGTAATGTCACATTAACTAATACATTGTTGTTGCTTTGTGATACTTTAGGCCTGCATTTGTTAGTGCCTTGCAAGTGCTTTATTTAACTAGTTTTTTTTACTTTTACGTGCAAGTATTTAAGTGCATACTGGTCAGGAGCATACAGAACTTTTCATTAACTAGCATTCATTAATTAGCTCAAATGAGGAGCCACATGCATGAACATTAAAAACACTTTTATTTCTAACACTTTAAACACCTGTGCAAACTCCAGTGCACAAAAGACAATAGAAATATAGCCTACATCTCTTGTTAAAATTCTTTGACATGGATTCTCTTCAGTAAAACTTCAACATCAACACCATACAGTAATATACAAGATGCACACAACCCATCGTTACTTCTAAAGAAGAATTTAAGTTCATAGTTATATCAAGTGGAATAATGTCACCACTTACATTTTCAAACAAACAGTGCACAGCTAGCATATTATCCTTGTTTCAGACTTCTGGCCTGCATAGACCAACAAAGATAAAGCCACAGTGCAAAAAGCAAATAAGAACATTTGATCATGACCGGTTTTGTTTCTTTTTGTGTTGTTCTTCATGCCTACATGTAGGTCCCCGTCATCTGCACCCCAAATCTTCACAGTTAGAACCAGCTTTGTTGGACGTTAATTCACCATATCACTGGACATAAAATGAAGTACAACAAAAATCCAGACATTTGAGCCGTCGGCAGGTGGTCATTGAACTATATTGTACAAGCATACTGTAGTGATATCGGTAGAGCTAAGTCTGGACACAGGGCACTGTAGCTTGGGGAGGAAACAGCTTTGTCTTGATAAAGTGTTTTATTTAAACATTTAATACAGTTGATTCCGTTGACCTTCTGCCATTAGCCATCCTCTTCATCACTGTCCCTCATGCTAATGCCCTGCAGGCCGTCTCCAGCTGACACAGCTGCTGTGGCCTCCTCTATTGTGAGCCTGTTATAGATGGTATCGTAGTTTTTGCTGTTTAATGTGCTGTCTAACACACCCTGCAGCCTGAAGTCACGATATGATTTCTGCAAAACAAAGACAAAACGTAGACGAACGATTTTTAGAGTCAGACAAATCATGTGCATTTAGAAGACAAAATCTGAGATGCTGTCACCTTGACTATCTTGATGAGGGTTTTGAGCTGATACACATGGAGCTGCAGGTCCAGTCTGTCAGTCAGCCATACACACACTGCCTTCATGGAGGTGTTGTACCATTGCTGTGAATGTAAGAAAAAGAAACCTTGGCCTATGAGAACATAAAGACTCCAGAATAGATAAAATTCTCTATCCCACTCCTCCTCTGCTCCAATAAAGTGAAGTTCAGTGAGTATAAAGCAGCTAATCATTGAATATGGTATTCTTTGTTTGGTCACCATTCACAGTGATTTTCTTTTTTTTTAAATGTAAGGTGAGTAAGAGACTGGTGAAGCTTGTGTAGGAGTTTTTGTTAAGAGTTTTTCAAGAAAAGGATCAACTGCTTCTACACCATTTTTTTTAAAAGTTAGACATTCATATTTACACATGACTGTTGTGCTACATGGGATCAATAGCAGTTGCCTGAACATACAGTACTGTGCATGTCTTCGGCAGCCAAGAAGACCATTTAAAATTGTTTATCTCAGTAAGTGCATTTTTGCCGGTATAACACCATGAAATGATAGAACACGTACAAATAAATACAGTAAAACACAAACAATTTATTCTGCTTTTAATATGGTCTTTACACATACACAAAATAAGACAGGTTGGTTCCTAACGTCTTGCTGCACTCCAACCATTATTACATGGATGTGTTAAGTTCCATCAGCAGCACGGCTAATTTAATTTAATCTGGATGGTTAATAAAGCTAGGCTTCCTTGTGGAAAGCTTTGGAAATTATTAAGCTAAAACACTGACAGATATAAAATGATGTTGTTTGTAATTTATTTATTAATTTGCTATTTATGTATTAATTTAAATGTACTCTAAAGTTTTTTCAAATAAATGCTTGCTGCACAGATAAATGGCTCAACACAATTTTCTCATATGTTTAATAACTTTTACATAGTACTGTAAAAAGATATTTAAAAAGCCATAATAAAACATTTGTAATCAATTGTTAAATGTTAACCTATTAAGTTAACATAAGTTGCAAACTGTATCTACAATTGATTATTCTAGACTTAACATCCGTCTTCTAACAAATACCATGTACGTTACCAGCAAGAGGGAACAGTGCAGCTTAGAGCCAGATGCATACCAGTATGCTGCTTTATTTTTGTGAATAAAAACAATTAAGTTGTAAATAATGCAGCATAACATTTACATTAGCAATAATGTGTCCAGTCATTATGTCTAAATTAAAAGAGCTGTTTTTTTCTGCTTATCTGGACATAACCAGTCTTAGTCTTGGGTGCGGTTATGACAGCGGAGGATGTTTCCCCTCTGAGGCTCTTTTCAAACTACTTACCACACAGCACACCTCAGTGCCCTCACAGTGGACTGCTAAGCATTCTGACCATGATGGGCTGGTGTGATGCAGAAAGCCAGAGGTGAGAGACCCCCTGCTGCACTCTCCTCTCACTGAGAACAGAGAATTACACTACCAGGTTTCAAACCTGCAGCTTCTTTTCACAGGTGCACCCTTAGGGGCTTAATGAAGATGTGAAACAGCCAGCACTTACACCTGCCCTGCATAACAAGGTCAGTGAATTGGACTTTCACTATGAGGAACAACATTATTACTGCCACACACTCAACAATTAAAGGAGCTCTTGGTGTTTTAAGGGTCTAAGTGGTCCATTGAACATTCTGTATGTTGAAATGACTTTCTAACGCTTGGTTAGTTGGCTGTGCCTCAAAGTTCATGACACCTCTAAATACTCTTAATACAACAGCACTGTATGAAAGCCTCTGACATGTGCAGGCCACAACTGCAGATTGCTGAGCTGATGTACACATGATGCCTTTTGAAACAAGCTTTAGGCTAATCCATCTGTTTATGTTCACATCACTCACTTCTTCAAAACCACAATCTCTGGTATTAGGTACTCAAAACAGGCCTTCACAGACACTTCCTTCACTACACATGGCTATTGTAGCTGTACAAGCCCCAATTATACTATAACTGTTATTAATGCAGTGCAAGGGACTAATAAGTAGATGTTTTTGTTTGCAGTTAGACACATGCACGTCACATGCCAAGGAAGACTGACAAGCATGAAATGCGTCACTGTGCAGTGGACAGTGTTACAATTTTCAGGTTAATGGAAAGAAGGCTGGTGCAAATTCATAAACAAATTACAGCGCCATCCAGAATAAGAATGTACCATCCATGTACATTACAAATGTACTGTATATGTACCCATATACTCTTTTATCATGTCAGCAATTAAATATCAGACTATGTTACGTTTTTAAAATTCTAAATATTTTTTATTTGGTGTGCAATTTTAAACACATTTTCCAGTGACATTTTTTTAGACTTTCTAAACCAGAAAATGTGCAGTTCTGTTCAGAAGTCATACCACCCTTCAGTTATTTAGTGTCCATTAAGTACAACCTATTCATTTTTTTAGCATCAGGATATGAACAAAACAAAACAAAGCAAAAAAAAAATTAACAGAAAATGACAAATCTCAACAATTAAATGTAACATAATGTAACAAATATAAGATCAAACTTTTCATTATTTATTGTGTCCACCCTTTGGCTTTATTCCATTCCTCTACTTCTGTCACTTCGTTCAGAAGTTAGTTGCAATTTCTGCTTCGAATGATTTAACTAATCCCAAACATATTCGGTGATGTTGAGGTCTGGAATCTGGGATGGTCAGTCCACTGTTCTGACAACAACAGCAGCTTCTTTGTTTATTTGCATTTTTTTCCTTTTCAGTCTGTTTTCTTTTTTTCAGTAGTGGCTTCTTGACAGTTATACATCCTTTCAGACTCATAGTGAGAGTCATCTCACAGTGGAAGGATGGACAGAAACATCTGTGGAGCTTGATTTTCTTCTCTCTCTCCAAGATAAAAGCTTACGCACTGTTTATCTGATTGTGACAGTTGTTGGTCTAACAGTCTTGCATTGTTGTTTTATCACTTATTTTCCATTGACTTTAGCCTTCCTCAAATCTAATCTTCTCAGAAAAATCAACTGAAAATTGAATTATTCATTCTTAATAGAATTATTATTTTGACAGGACACTGAATAGATGAAGGGTGGTCCCAGATTTGTATAATAGTACTATGCCCACATATATGACACAACCTTTGAAGAACACTCCATCTATCAAGTCCTAGTAAGTAGTAAGCAGGCTAGATCTTGGTCATGTCATAAACCAGACAACAGCAATCCATTTACTGCTTTTTATATATAAATAGCTAGTCCTACAGCAATTATTTGCTTCATAGCACTTGATGACTAGGGCTTTGCTATTGTTGGCCAATGGATCAGATTTTTTTTACTTTTATTTGTCATATATAGCAGGTACCATATACATTTCAGTGATTTTCCTGCTGGTCAAAAAAAACTGTGGTTTAAAAAAAAAAAAAAAGTTCTTCAATCATTCAAACATCCTTATTTTCAGGTTTATGACAGTCAAGGAGCATAAATGAGTGTGAACACTTCTAGCACACATTTCTGAAGCTATCAGCAATACCACCTCCTACACTTAATTGAATGAAGACAAAATAGAAAGCAGAGGTTGTCCTTAATTGAGGCGCTTAGGTAGGAGACAGAAACAGACGGCTGGTGTGATGAGCCACTAATTTCTACAGGTGAAGGGTAGCGGGCTGCATTTGTGCGTAGTGCTATCAGTCAGGCACGAACACATTACGGAGAACATTTCCTTCCTGTGTGGCAGTAATCACACACTTAAGTGTTCTCTTGTCTTGATCATTAAGGAGGCAGTGAAGGGCGTGTGTGGCACCTGTGGCCAGGCTGAGGGCTATGGCCCCTCACCATGCGCACCTCATCACACTCTTAATCACGCTGATTTACAGCTGCCTGCAAGGGCATGTGTCGCCCGATTTCCGTAAGCATCTCTTCTTAGATATCTATATCCATATATATCCACATCTTTAGATCTGGTGATTTATTCACTCACGCACAGTGCACCAATCCATCCATACAAAGAGTAAAGAACACAAAACAAATAAGAACACAGGCATGTGGACTGATTCACAAGAGCTCTTTCTCTCGCAGCCTGTGTGATGAGGAAGCATCTGCAGTGACACAGCCAGACCCCCACTCTCAGCTCCCTCTCCGTGTGCATGACTGGGTGTGTGTGAGGCGCATTAGGAAGCATGGGGAGTGTGTGTGTGATGCATTAAGCATTCTGCCTGCCTGTCTCCTTGCTGCCGCTCTCTCCGACCCCGCCGCAGCTTCACCAAATCAAGAGAAGAGCCCCAAACACAGCGTCTCTCCAATCTGGCCCCGCACACAAAGTTTCCAAACACAATCTAGGCACACGCTGCTGAAACTAGCTGTTGTGTTTGTGTCTTTTTTGCTCAACTGTCAATATAAACAAGTATTTGTTTGTCTTATTGTTCTGCTGTCTTTGTTTTAAGTATTACTAAGAAGCATAAAACCGAGGATGGAATACTGTAGACACACATACAACAGACAAACACAGACTCACAGGCCACCCCCTCAGCATAAACAGGTCAACAGGAGTGCAGGGTGAGTGGCCAGACATTGGAAATGGTCACAATGGGGGTGATGAGTGCTCTTCAAGAGGCCTCATTGCCTATCGCACCAAAAACTTTCCACACCTCCCACTCACTTAGCTCTACAATACAGAGAGGGGCCAGGAGCTGAGGGGAGTGAGAGAGAAAGAGAGAGAGTGGGAGGGAGGGAGGGAGGGAGAGAGGGGGAACTAAAGAATCAGACAGAGGCAGCTAAGGAGCTGTGGACAGACAAAGAGAAAAAAGAATACACTGCAGAAAGACACGGTATGGTTTTGGCCTGTCAGCTTACAAAGCCTGAAAGTTATGCTGAAGTAAAAATATTAGGGAAATATCGATACAGGAATTGTGACCAATGCAGAAGTTTTTTCTCCATGTACATATCTGCCCATGTCTAACGGATGAGAATACATGAACATTTATAAAATGCAGAAACTGCAATTACACCTACCTGTATTAGCATTATGGAGAAATATTACATGTATGTTTGTAGGATTGCAAAGGCAGTAAAATGAACAAAATGCAGATATTTCAGCACAGTAGCCCAGCATTGCCTAAACAATGCTCTTCTGGAGTTAATTAAATACATCATCAAATATCAGTTTGAAATATCTGTCAAATCTAAACATTTGTCCTTTAAACAATTAACTGCCAATGCCAATATGATTCTGAATCACTGTGCATCTCTAGAAAATATGGAAAATGCAATATCACCACACAATATCACTAGTTTTCAGAATGAGGACTGCTTCTGGATGGTCAGGACAAAGATGTTCATAAAAGATTTCTTAACACACACACACACACACACACACACACACACACACACACACACACACACACACACACACACACACACACACACACACACACACGCTGAATTTTGTCATAAAGACATTCTGACAAATCTTCATTTATCTTATTTAGACGGATTACAATTCCATCCACCCAGTGTAAGAGGGTTAAAACCAGACCATAAATGATTAACATAAACATTAAAATCAGTTGCAAAGAGCTTTTGATAAAACAATCCATTCTTTTTTCCACATGATGGTGCTAAAACAAGGACAAAAAACAATTTCTTAAAACTATATGATGTAAGATTTAGAAATTTGGTAACTGCATGCTATGAGTGAAAAAAAAAATTGTGACATCGGTTGTGCTTTGGAGCCTTTCATCAAGCAGATGAATTTGATTACTGCAAAAATGTTGAAAGACTGTTCAACAGGAACTCAATCAAAATCTGGTGAGGATGTAAGTGAATTAACTACTATCATCATATCTTCATCAGTATGTTTATTTAGCATTGAAGACCTAAACATTGAGCTGGACCTCCTTTTTGACTCTGTACGTGTGATGTTAATATGCAAAGGCATATGTGGTCCAAAACACCCCTGTGAAATATGACCTGACACACACATCCACTGTACTTCAGCATGTTTTTTTTTCATCCCGACTCAGTAATGCTACTTCTTTCAATTTACATAGTGCAGCTATAAACATAGAGTTTAGCTTCAAGGACCACTGGATGAATCATAATCCAACCTATGAGCATTAAAAAGAGTCTATTACAAGAAAGAGCAGTGACTACAGCAGGAAGCTGAAAGTAGTAGCAAAAGATGTGCACTGTTTGTCTACAAGCATGTCCTGAGAGACTAGACCAATCAAAAGCAAAATGGAAGTGATCTCTTAAGTAAGGCTGTTTGGCCTTCACTGGCCCTGAAGGCCCACTCACCTCTCCAGCTCAGATTAGAATTCCCCAAACAACAACCTGTTTTTGAGTAGCTATTGCAAAGCACTCCTACTGAGAGATCAAATTCAAATGTCCAATCATGTACATCACACATACTGAAGTATCTGTAAAACCCATGCTTACATGGTCAAAATAAATCAGTATGAATCTATATAGTAACTAACATAGTATATTGTTACTGCAATATCAAACCCCTCTAAAATCCATTTTTAAACAGCATTTCAAATTACAAGCTGGAATTAATATTACATGGGCATTTTATAATGAATGAACCAATAGAAATGGTCCAATTTTGTCACATTACGTATGTCTAAGTTAAGAGTGATTATTTCTCCTATAAATTTACCAAGATGTATGTGGGCATGCCTTCGTTATTGGGGCCACACCCATTTCTAACAAAAACATAAAATGAAGCATACAGTCATGCAATCTCCACAGACAAACACTGGCATTAGAATAGGTGATATTGATGATCTCAGCGACCCAGCGACCATAAGATGCTACCTTTCCCACCTAGTCAGTCAGTCTAATTTGTGCCCCAACAGAGCGTAGCTGACCTACTGGTACACTCAATACTGGCTTATGGCCCAACATCAGTGTCTGACCTCACTACTGCTTTTGTGGCTGAATGGAAATGAATCCTCATGTCCCAGAATCTAGTGGAAAGTCTTTCCAGAAAAGAGTCAACTGTTGTAACAGAAAATGGGGACCGCATTTCAGATTACAGCTCATGGTTTTGAAATGAGATCTTCAGCTCAGATGAGATGTTCAGCTGAGGTTGCCACATAACTTTGGCCATGTAGTGGATGAAGCATATAGTCATATTTTGATATCATGTAATTCTACAGAACAGTACAGTTCAATACAATTACACAATGAAGGCCACAGCATGAGTTAATGATGCTGTTTACAAAGTAAATGAAGCTGTACTTCACTTTCGCCTGAAATACTGATACTACTGTTTGTGGATGTGGCTGTGCAGGTACTCACTTCAAAGATTTTCTCTGTGTACATCTCATCGTTTAAACGATCTCTGAGAATATCCTGATTCTGCCTCACAAATGTAATGTAGGTGTCTGCCAGATCCATACCAGGTTTCTGAGAGAGAGAGAGAGAGAGAGAGAGAGAGAGAGAGAGAGAGAGAGAGAGAGAGAGAGAGAGAGAGAGAGAGAGAGAGAGAGGGGGGGGGGGGGGGGTCACAAAGAGATGAGCACTGAGGGATGCTAGATTGCTTCCAGACATAGAATTGCAGCAAAACAAAAAACAGTTACCATGACACTTCTTAAGCAGAGGTAAGAGGTAGCTCACAAAACAACACCTGTCTTTGCATGCATGGAGATATTTTGCCAGTGCCTCCAGCTCTGCTATGTAGATTCTTATTGGTGGTCAGTAATGTTCAATCAGTTTAAGAGAATGAAGTCCATTCAAGGCCCTGGGCAGGTATTTTAACTTGTGAATGTAAAGTCAAACTTAAATTCCGTAGAAAATGCCTGCCTGGGCTAATGCACCTTGAATCACTCTAAAAATCTTCAAGCGGCCAAGCTTAAAACAATAACAAGCTGAAATGCCCCTGAAACACTTCACAGCGTCAAAGCAATGCTCTTAGTTTACCTGAGTGACAAACAGAGGGGAAAAAAAAAAACATTTCTATTCACAGAGGAGGAAGAGGCTCTAATACTACTGTAATTGCTTTGACACTTTTCACACCCATTTCTCAGAGGCTGACAGCCTCAGGGCAGAGGTAGGCTCTTTAGCACGCTACGCTCCCTTCTTATCCTCCTTCAGCACGCCGGGAGACGCAGGAACGCAAGCAAAGTGGAAATTCCCTCCCGGACAATCAAGAGAGAATGGTGGGATAACGAGACACCAGGTATCAGAGGACACGCCTCTTCTCAGGATATTGATGGCTCAGGTGTTTGACAGCTTTAATGACATAACATACTGCACCTGAGCTTTGATTAACATAGACATGCTGCACACGCTGACAGCAAAACCGTGCCAATAATTCAGCGTTTACGTATACTGGCATTAGAGTTTACAAACAAAGACGGCCTTATATTCTTTAGAACCTGTCAAATCTAGTTCTCTCACACATGAGATCATAAACTCAGAAGTGTACAAGACATTTTGGCTACAAACTGCTCAAACAACAATAAAACACTAGCTACATTTTGAAAGAATACTTAAGAAAAAATTTTCTTGGAATGGAAATAGTCTTAAAATGAACTGTACTGGGTTTGATTATTTTAGGAGCTAAATGGATTATTAAGCATGGCACAAATGTCCAAATACTTTTTGGTAGCCACATGTTAACATCCTATATTTCTTAACATCCTATAGCGAAGAAATGCATTACTCCTGTAATCACAACAATCTGAGACAACATTATTATTCATGCATAATGCATTTAAAACATAAATGTCCTCTGCATCTGTGCCTGCCCTTGCAAATAATTTGCCTGTGCTACCTGCATCAACTGAGTGTGTGAGGTTTATCATGAATATTCTCAGCAGTGCAAGAACAGGAAGAGACACAACTCAACAAACAATCCGTTGAAGCATTTCATCACGCAAATATGAAACTGATGCATAAAGACCCTCATGCTGAAGAAGAGAAAATAAAGTCAGATTTAATTCTCATTCAACTCTGTAAGTTTATGATTTATTCATGAAGATTTTATGTGAAGGCAGCTGTTTTAAAACTGGCTATAGTTTCTAGGTATTTAAAAAGCATCATAATTTTAATTAAGCATAACTGGCTCAAACATAGTGACAGACTGTTTATAACATAATATAAATGTACTTATAAATATATATAATATAAAAATCATATATGACGTTTATTGTGATTAGCTATATCTTTCTAAATAAAGTAATAACAGCACTAATTTATTTTACCTTGTACTTTCTAGCTGGTGTATATGTAACAAAAACCTACAGTGGAAACCTAAAAGTATAACATTTCTACACATCCCTCTTACAACAGACACAAACAGTATGACAGAGACGGACTGAGCACCATACATGAATATTTTTCCAAAGGAATGCTCCCACTTTTCAGCTCTTTATAATAATAATAATAATAATAAGAAGAAAAATAAGACGAATAATAAAAAGAAGAATGTAATCTTGTATAATAATAATAATATAATCTTATATAATAATAATAATCAGAAAAATGTGCAGAAGAAGAAAAAAAGAAGGAGAAAATATAAAAACATTGTTAGTGTGTGTATCTATGTGTGTAAGAGGTTAATCACTGGCATATCACTGTCTCTTCCATCACCTCAGGCATCCCCGAGCCTCATGATGGAGCTGCACCAGGAGGCTCTTTAACCCGTTCTCTCCCTTTCTGACAGGATGAGAAAGTAATATGACACAAATACATGCGAGTGCACGCACACACACACACACACACACACACACACCAGCGCAACGACTGTGCTGAATCATAGTCTGACACAAAAGGGCACAGCAGCGTTTGAGCCACGGCAGGCGGAACAATGCAAGAGGAGCCTGGGACAGGGAGTGTGTGACTGAATGAATGGAGAGGTGAGGGACGGAGGGATTAAGACCAGGTTAATGACCGGTTAAGCGGAGGGGATAAGCGCTAGGGATGGGAAACAGACGAGAAAGGGAAGGAGAGACAAATAGGCCATAATTACACACAGAAAGGTTGCTCTGGCTTACTGCCACTGCCCCATTCACTGCCCAGGTGCAGGTGTATAAATGCGTGCAAGAGAGTCTCTATATATGTGTGTGTGTGTGTGTGTAAGAGAGAGATGAAGTGTGTGTGAGAAAGAACGAAAGAGATGAAGAAGCACGTGTGAAATGTTTTGTATGGCATGCATGAGAATCTGCAAGCAAGTTTGGGGTAAATAGTTTCGAGGTGGAGTGCTAATGCCTATGTGTTAGTGTTAGCGTCAAAGCAAAGCATGTGTTCTGGAGGGTGTGAATGTGTGACTGAATGTGTTTAACGGAGCTACCCCAGCACGGCTTGTCTTGCCAAAATACCCCCGGCTCTTGAATGGCAGCCTTCACAAAAGAAACAGGACAGCTTAACCTTTCGTGACAAGACCACTGAAAATGTTCAGAGCCAAAGGCCACACCACAGCCTGGCTCTCCCGCCCTCCCTCTCTCTCCCAGCATGGCTGTCAAACGTGCTTATAAGGTGCTGTGTTCCCTCCACACAAAAGCGCAAGGTGGAGGTTACATTCTAATTTAACGGAAAGGAAAGCTATTTGCCTGCTGCACACCTCAGAGAACTGATACCAACAGCACAAGTTCATCAGGCTGATGGGCGTAGTGAACAGTGGGGCACAGCAACAATATACCTTTCCTTGTGTTTATGGTGAAATGATTTATCTTAAGGAATATTAAGCCTAGAGAACACTGACCTGCAACAATCAGCAAAATCACCAAGTTTGCAGTGTTTAGAAAGTGCAGAATAAGAACTGATCAAACCAAACGAACCAGAATGATGTATTTCGATACATAAAAAAACTCATTTTAAAACAACATATTTTATTAACAATATACAGTTCAAAGGGAAAATAAAAATGGAATGAATGAACTATAGTATAAACATATGCCTGCTCTCTCATTAAAAGGGGGATGGGGTTATGGTAACTATCTGGTGGGCCCAAACAAATGTCTGCATGGGCTAGGGGATGGCACCCCAGTGACATCTTGGTCATGAATAAATTAACAGATTTATTCTTTTCTTATACTCTGCCTATCATAACTTCATAAACCCATTTCACATTTTTGTATTTATTTTTAAAAATCTGAAAATGCAAGCTGCTCTTTACATTGTCTGAACATTTCAAGTGGACTAACAGAAACAGTCCAAAATTATTCATAATATAATATCATTATATTCACTCACATTAAAATTAAAAACATTATTTTTCCGTTATTACTTTTTGGAAATACAGGTTCT
Organism: Pygocentrus nattereri; assembly: GCF_015220715.1. Taxonomy (NCBI): domain Eukaryota; kingdom Metazoa; phylum Chordata; class Actinopteri; order Characiformes; family Serrasalmidae; genus Pygocentrus; species Pygocentrus nattereri. The sequence goes on along the minus strand of NC_051221.1, from coordinate 27,662,973 downwards.
TGTTATGAAGGTGATGATACAGGCCATTTCTGTAAAACACATTTGTTTCGACTACAAAGACGGTATTCCGCATCTCATTTCTTTTACATAATTTAAAGGCTTCTAGATTTCTTTGCCTGTTCGTTGTCTCCCTGCCACCCCTCTGAACAGTCTTAGCAATTCTTCTCTTGCTGCTTGTTGTGACCGCCTACTGTCAACAACTTGCCGGATTGTGAAACCGATTTGAAGCCAATTGGGTTACTAATTAGCCTTGCTTAGCCAGCTCTCAGAGGCACCCTGGCACTACAATAGCTCATTGCAAAATGCTAATTCCGCACCCATCTTTAACGTTGCCATTTGATGAATAAATAGAAGATATTTCACATGATGGCAAGTGATACTGAAACGGCATTTATTACTTGCCTGTTGGTTTTCTTGCTGAGAGGGGGCATGCCAAAAGGCTGGGCTCAAACACTCGGCAAAGTTGGATACCACAGTTTACATGATATTACAAAACTGGCACGCACACAAATCGCTGCATGCGCTAATAAAATACTTCATACATAGTCACATAGCAGGCATTGAGGCATGCACAAATCAACCACTATTAGTTCTAAACTGAGTAACACTTACTGGGACGTCCACATACTTGGCTGCTGCTTTTACCTTTAAGAGAAGGTATAAAATTTTTTTTTCTGAGATTAAACATACCATTTTCGCTTTAGACACTCAAACCAAAAGAAAAAAAACACTTACAGTGAAAGAAAGGATTGAAGAAAAGAATGTTCCTTCATCATATCGCGACAGCTTAGACAACAAACCATCCAAAACAGCAGCAAACTGTGAGTGCAAAAAAGGAGGAATTTGTATGACCATCAAGACAATGAACAACAATTAAGCCACACAGATGATCTATAATAAAATCTTTTCTGACCCTTGAGAATGTGATAAATAAGAAGCTGACTGAGTAACAGCAACTCCAGATGAAAATGACATCTCTGATAGTGAGCCGCTACCTTGCTCAGTGAGAGGCTTCAGGAGGAGAATGTCTAGCATTCACTAGTGTATTATAATCACTGAGTCTAAATGGAATCGCTCTGAGGCATTCAGTAGCATGTGAAGGCCAGCAGAAGAGTTAGAAAAAGCCAAACCTCACCGTCACAAAAATTTATCTGTTTTAAGGAAAGAAATACCTAAGGAAGAGTACCTTTGAAACCAGACAGGAGATCATTTCTTTAAAGGCTTCATCGATCAGTACATCAATTTTAGAATGGTACTGTTGCTGCGGAGATGTGCAGAAAGACACAAAATGGGAAGAAGACACAAAAATAATGCAAGAGGTAATAGCACATACACAGAATTGCAAAAAGTAAATACATCACTAACTGTTGGAGCAAAGCCTTCTGAAATCTCAAGTTTCATGTACGCTAGGGAAAAATCAGCATTTTGGGAACTAAGACCAATTTCCATTCTCAAATCCCAGGCTTAACCATAAATATGAAACAGCAAAACGAATCTTCCTTCACAGCAAATGGACAACCTGTTCCAATAGAAGCATAATCACATAAACATATATTGCGGAGGAGAAAAATCGTCCCATGTAACAGGGCTGAGTTAAGCAGCTAATAGGCCCATTATGCCAGTGAATGGAATTCCTTTTCTCGTTCAGGGCAAAGGAATTTGAAGGATACTTTTTATGCAGGCTACAATTAGGGCAGCCTTGTGTTTTTCTAAAGGACCTATCCAGCTGCAGCGAGCAAAGCCTCACACAGGATTCAATTAATCTGCCATTTCATGTCTGATAAGTCTTATTCACTTATTTTTGTGTCCAAAAAAAAAAAAAGACCAAAAAAGATAGGGAACAAGGATAGAGGTAGAGAGAACAGGAGAACGAGAGAGAGAAGGGGAGGGAGGGAGAGAGAGAGAGAGAGAGAGAGAGAGAGAGAGGGACAGAGTGTGTGTGTGTGTGTGTGTGAAAGAGAGTCTCCATTTGGCTCCTCTGAATAGATGCCTTTGCTGCATGCAAGGCAAGCAGGAGTTCATCTCAGCCAACAATGGCCTTTCACAGCACATCTAAAGAACACCCAAATTAAAAATTTCAATCAACAAAGAGCGCAGATCGGTGACAAATTGAGGGTGCTGAGAGGTCACCGTTGGCAGCCCTAATTTTCTTTTCACCATTTTTCACTACATGAAATGGCCTTTTTTTTCCATAAACGGAATTATGGGCGAATCTTAAGGACTTTTTACCTCAATTAACACTTCCATGTTTGCTTTTTATATAAGAGAGGGGGCCAAATTGCGAGGGCTCTTTTTGCATTAGAGGAGATTAAATTGTGAGGTCTTCGCTGTGTGTGTGTGAAAACCAAAAGAACAATAATTTCTTTTGAAAACATTTATCTGGGAGCGATCCAGTAAGAGGCACTTCAGGGAGAAAGCAGTTTCTAAAGAGTAACCTTGTGTTCTGCAATGCAGCAACCCCCTGTTACATGTAAACTTCAATGGAAGCAAAAACAGGCCAACATTTGCTGTAGTAAAATTATCTTTTACATCTTACAGACAGAAGTGTACACGAGCCACCGCAAAATTCTGATCTTTTGTTCACAGATGCAGTCGAGCGTTGAGTACTTTTTAGGGTGTTTGAACTACAAAAGGAAATGGCTTAAAAAGAAGCAATTGCACTAGGCTATAGGACAAGCTTCACATGGCACAGTAGACATCTCTGCTCTTCAGAAGAAGTTTCAAGTTTACAGCTCATTTTGTCTGTGACAGAAGTGAAACAACGATGAAGACAGAGAGTAAGTAATATCCAGAGAAATTAAAGCAGTTCTAACAACAAGAATTTAGATATTTCTATTTTTTCTTTTAAAAGTACTGATAAAATCTCTTTAGACCACATGAAAAAGACTAATAATGATGGGAAATTAATGGAAATGAAGGAAATATGGAGTTTGTGTGGTAATGAGACGAGTA